>NC_045160.1:30455492-30460492 GCF_900700415.2 Clupea harengus | reverse complement strand
CACTTTAGATTAAAATAGATAGGCTAATAGATTGACAATAGTCCAAGCCCCATGGTGCTATCATGTTAGGTTCAAAGATTATCAAGGTTTACCTCTTTACATATATATATGACTATAACCACTGAAATGTATATCAATAGAATCTAGAACTAACCAGTGGTCAGAAATGGAACACACAAATTATGAAAATCAAGTTTATCTATTATTACTATTCATTTTTATTATACAAACCTACATACCATTCTTTTTGTTTTTATCATTAAAACTGTCACAAATATGTTTAATAGTGTGTTTAACTTCTATTGGCGCACCGATGGAGGCTGCGTTGGAAATCGTTAATCAAACTTTTGTCAGCATTTTGAGTGGAAATTTCATTTGCATTTGTACAGGTGTATTCGTGTACGTCGGGCTGTCCCTCGCAGCGGAACGACAGTTTACAACCGCACCGGTTTATCAATGATAATATTAATATCATATTCGAGATGCAACACAAATCTATCCACTCGCCTCAGAACGAGCTGAGCTTTCATTGATAAACCAATGCGGTTGTCTGCCTCTCCCGAGGCTCCGCGGTCTACTGGTACTCGTTCAAACAGGTAGACAAATCAAATAATAGCCTACACCTGTGTAGGTCCTCAACATAGCAGATATTTTAATCACCGTCGACTTCAAGGCGGCAGCTGATGAGCCAATCATTGAACAGAGGCTGCTCCTAGCTTGCCACATTGGTTTGAATTTGAGCAAGCAGCTAGCTAGCAGTTGCCTACATTATCTAGCTATCTAGCAGTTGCCTACATTATCTAAAAAAAAATACTTTGATAGTAGGCTTAGTGTTTTATTTAAGCAGTGTGTGTGTGTGCCTATATATCCTATGTGTGATGGTTAGAATAATATGAATGCCATATACAATAACTGACTTATGAGAGCTATCCAAAGACTGGTGGCTGCCTTAATGTACTGTATTTAGCAGTCAACCTCCCTTACTCTGTACGTTTAGATGCTTGTAAGCCATTAGATGCATGAGAAATAATTAATATCTATAAATAACAGCTCACCTTTATCTTTTTAACCAGATTTGTAAACAGGTCAACATTTTGCAGTACAATAGGCTACCTTGGTTAAAAATCGAATTACGGTAGATTCATGCTAGCATTGGGCTAAATAATTAGACAGCTAACATTAATTAGTGGTGTTAACATAAAGTCAGTTATTGTATATAGCATTCATTTTATTCTAAAACACCTTCACTAGTTGTTTTAACCAGATATGTAAGCAGGTTGTAAACAACATTTTTTAAGTGCCTTGGTTTAAAACAGCTAAAAGCTAGCTACATTAAGTTGCTTGCTCAAATCTGAAATTCAAACCAACGTCCTCTCTAAACTGGCAAGCTTGGAGCAGCCTCTGTTCAATGATTGGCTCAGGGGGTGGGAGGCGGGATGCGCCTTCCAGGCAGCTGCTGCCTTAAAGTCGACGGTGAGGGCTCAAAACACCATTAAGCTGAATTGCGCTATGAATGACAGCTTTTTATTTATTTATTTTCATCGCAGACTTTTTTTCTGCCTTAGGCGCTCGGGAAAACGGCATAGGCACGCGCCCAAATTTTCTCTATGCAGGAAAAACCCTGGTTACCGTAGGTGAGTGTGTGTGTGTGTGTGTGTGTGTGTGTGTGTGTGGTGGTTACCGTAGGTGAGTGTGTGTGTGGTTTTGCCCGTAGGGTCGGGGCAGGTGAGTGTGTGTGTGTGTGTGTGTGTGTGTGTGTGGTGGTTACCGTAGGTGATTGTGTGTGTGTGAGTGTGTGTGTGTGTGTGTGTGTGTGTGTGAGTGTGAGTGTGTGTGTGTGTGTGTGTGTGTGTGTGTGGTGGTTACCGTAGGTGAGTGTGTGTGTGGTTTTGCCCGTGGGGTCGGGGCAGGTGAGACAGGGGGCTTTGGGGGCGATGTTTCCCCAGCGCTGAAGCCCCGCCTCCAGGGACAACGGCCAATGAGAGGCCACACCCAGCCTCTCCCCGCCCACCACTCCTGACTCCTCCCCATCCGGCCGCGGGATGCTGGGGTCTGGCTGTGTCACTGCTCACAGGAAACAACACACACACACACACACACACACACACACACACACACACACACACACACGACACACAACACATGCACACACACAACACACAACACACACACACACACACTCACACAACACACAACACACAACACACACACACACACACACACACACACACACACTCACACACACACAACACATGCACACACACACACACTCACATAACACACTCACACAACACACACACACACAGGACACACTCACGCAACACATGCACACACACACACACACACACACACACCCACGACACACACACACACGACACACACACACACTCACACATGACACACACGACACACACACACACACACACACACACGCACACACAACAAATGAAACTGTGTTCTCCACTATAATATAATGTAAGAATAAGACAGAGAGTATGGGACTCTTTTACAATGTGAGTGTGTGTGTCGTGTGTGTGTGTGTGTGTGTGTGTGTATGTGTGTGTGTGTCGTGTGTGTGTGTGTCGTGTGTGTGTGTATGTGTCGTGTGTGAGTGTGTGTGTGTCGTGTGTGTGTGTGTGTGTGTGTGTGTGTGTGTGTGTGTGTCGTGTGTGTGTGTGTCGTGTGTGTGTGTGTGTGTGTGTCTCTCACCCTCCAGCATTTCCTCAAAGTCATCCAGGAAGAACTCGGAGAGGGGGGGTCGTTTGGGCCTCTTCAGGGTGTCTACCAGCTGTTGGATCTTAGCGGAGACATGCGAACTCACAGGAACGCCTGCGCACACACGCGCACACACACACACACACACACACACACACACACGCACACACACACACGCAGACACACACACAGACACACACACACACACACACACACACACACACGCACACACACACACACGCACACACATGCAGACACACACGCAGACACACACACGACACACACACACACACACACACACAGACACACACACACACACCACACACCACACACACATATACACACACACACACACACAGACACACACACAGACACACACACACACACACATACACACAAACACACAGACACACACACAGACACACACACACACACACACACACAGAAGCATGTTTTAAACAGAGATCCCAGTATATCGCTATTAAGAAACCCCCTGCCCTTGTGTGAGGACAGACATGTTCTACACCGCTCACACACACACACACACACCACTGAGGACAGACATGTTCTACACTGCTCACACACACACACACACCACTGAGGACACACACACACACAGACATGTTCTACACTGCTCACACACACACACACACCACTGAGGACACACACACACACAGACATGTTCTACACTGAGGACAGACATGTTCTACACCGCTCACACACACACACACACACCACTGAGGACAGACATGTTCTACACTGCTCACACACACACACACACACACACACACACACACACACACACACACACACACAGACATGTTCTACACTGAGGACAGACATGTTCTACACCGCACATGGAACACACTGGAACATTCATCTAGAGACACATTTGGAGAAAACCTGAGGGGGTCATGTGGGGTCATGTGTGGGGTCATGTGTGGGGTCATTTGAGGGGTCGTGTGGGGTCGTGTGTGTGTGTGTGTGGGGTCATGTGTGTGTGTGGGGTCATGTGGGGTCATGTGTGGGGTCGTGTGTGGGGTCGTGTGTGGGGTCATGTGGGGTCGTGTGGGGTCGTGTGTGTGGGGTCGTGTGTGGGGTCATGTGGGGTCGTGTGTGGGGTCATGTGGGGTCGTGTGTGGGGTCATGTGGGGTCATGTGGGGTCATGTGTGGGGGGTCATGTGTGGGGTCGTGTGTGGGGTCATGTGGGGTCGTGTGTGGGGTCATGTGGGGTCATGTGGGGTCATGTGTGGGGGGTCATGTGTGGGGTCGTGTGTGGGGTCATGTGGGGTCGTGTGTGGGGTCATGTGGGGGTCATGTGGGGTCATGTGGGGGTCATGTGGGGTCATGTGGGGTCATGTGTGGGGTCATGTGGGGGTCATGTGGGGTCGTGTGTGGGGTCATGTGTGGGGTCATGTGGGGGTCATTGTTAAAGAAAGTATTAGTATATTTTATCATGAATATCTTTTTGTTTTAAGGTTTGTTCCAAAATGCTGTGTGCCCTGAGTTCTCCATGTAGATTGGACTTTGGAAGACAATTAGCAGAGTCAAGAATGTTAACCCAGAAACCTCACGTATATGTTTACATAAGATAAGAAGGAGAGAGCGGGTTGTGAAATGTCTCGTTGCTAAGCAGAAGTAGAATTCACCTGAGCTGAAGGTATCCTAAGTGCATCCCAGCGTCTTGACTGTCATACTGTGTAAACATTGGTTAATAAAAGGACTTGTTTTCAGCACGGCACGTCAGACAGACTTAAGGTGTCTGTCTCCGTCGGGTCCCGTTCGAAAACCGTCCAGTTCACTTATATGCTGGGTAGTGTTTTTAATCTGCTAACTAACTGTTGAGGGTCTTTTCCCTGACAGTCATGTGGGGTCGTGTGTGGGGTCGTGTGTGGGGTCATGTGGGGTCATGTGGGGTCATGTGTGGGGTCATGTGTGGGGTCATGTGTGGGGTCATGTGGGGGTCATGTGGGGTCATGTGGGGTCATGTGTGGGGTCATGTGTGGGGTCATGTGTGGGGTCATGTGTGGGGTCATGTGGGGGTCATGTGGGGAGCTCTAGATGAAACTGTGGGGTCGTGTGTGGGGTCATGTGGGGGTCATGTGGGGAGCTCTAGATGAAACTGTGGGGTCGTGTGTGGGGTCATGTGTGGGGTCATGTGGGGGTCATGTGGGGAGCTCTAGATGAAACTGTGGGGTCATGTGGGGTCATGTGGGGGTCATGTGAGGGTCATGTGGGGGTCGTGTGGGGAGCTCTAGATGATTTGGTACGGAATGAGCCCATA
>NC_045160.1:30429316-30436816 GCF_900700415.2 Clupea harengus | reverse complement strand
AACTCATGAAAGAATCAGCCAATCGCAGCACCGCTTCCGGGTTTCAAAAGAAGCGAAAGTTTAGAGTCGCAGGTGGTGTCGTTCCCAACGCGAGCGAAATGAACGGGAGTCTCCATGGAGACGTTAATAGAACAATTATATAATCTCAGCTCCACATCGAAGAGTTAGAGGCATGTGCTTTGAGATAAACTGCATTGATTCTGGCGATCATAGTTTATTTTCAGCCACAATTTGAATTGTTTATATTTTTTTGTAACGAGGAACTAGGATTAGGGACTTCAATTCAATGTCGCATTGATCGGTGGTTCTCTACCCAAAAAGTTGCGGGAGTTTCTAAAAAAGGTTCTCAAGACGAATTCTAAATATGAACCTTTTCTTCAGCAGCCATGCTCCCTCTCTCCATCCCTGCCCCCAGTTCTGACATTAAACTACATGAGCCGGCACTTGTTTTCGCATGTAGGCCTATCTATCAATAACATGTTCGAACATTCAGCCAATCAAATTTGCATATCAGATATTTCAAATGTATCAACATGTAAAACGTCACTCTCCTGCGCGACTCTGCTCTGACATGACCGGAGAATGTCAAGAGTAGTCTAGTGTAGGCTAAAACAAAAAATTGATACATGTCTTAAAGTTAACAACAAAGTTACCAGGTCAGATATGTCTTCTTCTGAAGAACCAAAGAGGAAATATTTACGGGCGTACGACCCGGTATGTCTGAAATATGGATTTACGTATTTCGTGAAGAATGGTGAGCAAAAGCCGTTGTGTGTGCTATGCAACGAAATACTAGCTGATGAAAACCTGAAGCCCTCGAAAGTGCAAAGACATTACGCAAAAAAAAAAAACGCCAACTTTAAAGATAAAGACTTGGATTTTTTTCAACGTATGCGCCAAAACTTCGAGGCATCCCAAAAGACATTTGAACGTGACATCACTGTTCAGGAGCAGGATCCTATCTGGTGTCCTACCGCCGTTAAAAACCAAAAGGCCCATACGGTTGCAGAAGAGTTCAGAGCTACCAACTCTCACGGTTTCACCGTGTGACACACGCTGTTGCATGTTTTCACACGCACTCACGCCACACATCCAGTTTCTCACGCAAAAAAAAAAAATCTGATTTTGGGCCGAGATGCGTTCGTTCCTTTTCAAACTCCCCGGCGGTAAATGACGCTAAGGAGCGCATCTGTAACCCTATTCGCTGCATTACCCCAAAGAGTCCCGAAGTTACCGACAGAAGAAGAGTTACAAAGACAGAAACTCGGGAAGAGAATCCATCGCTGAAGAAAATCTTCATCTCCAATCTGAGCAACGACTAGGTATGTTAATGACATGTGGTTCAATTAAGTACTCACTCTCTTAAACTTTAAATCTTGAAAGAAATTATTCGTTTGTGTTTGTGCGTGTGAACTTGATTTTGTGTGGTGAATGTAAACTCAGCTGTCATAACAAGCAGCAGGAGAGCACCTTGTTAACCTTGTGGTATACTGCATGCTCAAAACATCATAACATTGTTTATTTAGGCTGCTCACATAGCATTTATCTTTTTATTAACAGGCCAAAGAAAACGACTCACTCTGAAGACTTTTCCAAACAGCACTTTGAACAGGTAAGATGTATTCCAAAGAATTTAACATAAAGACATTTGTCTTTCTTTTTGGCAGGTGTGGCTTGGCTACATCTGTTGCTTCTATTCATGCATGCATATATTGTGTCATACATGATGCAAACTATGCATGTTGTATCTGAACTTTGTTACAGTACACTTACAGTATTAATCAAAACAAAATATGGTATGTTTTTCCATTTTGTTCTTTGTTCATTCTCAATAGGTGGCAGGAACCAAAGAAGTTGAGAGGCTTGCTGCCGTCGCCAAGCTGGTCCTGGTGTTGCCACATTCAAATGCTGATGCTGAGAGGGTGTTTTCAGTTGTGGGACTGAACAAAACTAAGACCAGAAATAGCCTGGCATTGGATGGCACCCTGTCCTCAATAATGGCCATAAAGATGGCCGACCTGGAGCCCTGTTTGAGATGGGAGCCCCCCTCATAGGTCATCAAGGCCTCCAAGAAGGCCACAGGCCAGTACAACCTTGCCCACAGATCTTAGAAAATGACTAACCAGCTTCTGATCTGCATCTGATACCTCATTTTTTGTTATTTTTGTCATGTGTTGATCCATTGTATTGCTTAAAAAGGCTACTGTTTAAGCACTTTAAGCACTTTTTTTGTTTGATGGAACGTGTGGTTGGAGGCTTTGAATAATGAAAAATATTTCACCCTAACTAATCTTGTGTCATTTTTTGCTGAACATAAATCATTAAGTGCTCTTAAGAATACAATTATTAACAATATAGGTAAGGTTTCAGTTAAGAATTAGTTAAATACCATTGTAATCAAAATGTCAATCAACCTACCTTGGTCAAATCTTAAACACAGGTCTATTAATTAGGCTATATTGTGGTACATAGACAGTCATTTGGGCACAACAATAGTTTTCTGGTTGAATGTTCAGCTCAAGTCTAGAAGGCCCTACCAGTCATGATCAGATGAACATGAATCAGAATAAGTTCAGGTATTGCACATCTTCAGCATACCACCCAAAAATCCACTAGAATGCAGGAAATAACTAGCCTGACGATGTCATACTCATAATTCTAGTCAGAATATGAGTCTGATACCGCTCCATTAGGCTGTGATTATGGGGCGTGTTTCAACCGAATTTCAACTCTTCGCTCAATTGGATATACATAGAACCAATCAGAGCAACGTAGTATGACCATAACGTAGACCATGGGGCCAGCTGATATATTAAACTTTTACCGGATCCCGTAGGAAGGACGGCAAAAACATCTTTTCGATCGACAAATGCCTTGATCGCGTTTCTCTGTTCCTCTTTCAAAATGAATGTGCTGTCAATGTCTTCTAAAACAGACTCGAATCACCACATTTCAGCTCTCCACCGGCAGCCATGTTTGTTGAAAACAAATTCAACCCCTGACAAAATCTCACTCCAAGGTTTTTTGAAAAGTTGGCAGCTCTGAGAGTTTATGTTTTCAATGGTAAAACAGTGATATAGTATTAAGCCTAGTATTAGTAATACTAATAATAATAATAATACAATTGTTTAATTAATGGCCTGATGATTCATGCTGATTATTAATTATTGGGTTGCGACTGCACTGCGCTGGTATCACACACACACACACACACTGCGCTGCGCTGGTATCCTAACATTTGGGTCATGGAGCAAAAAAGGTTGAGAACCACTGATGATGTCACTGGTTTGATAACCGTTGTAGGTCAGGGAGCAACACTCACACACACACTCACACACTCACACACTCACACACACACTCACACACACACTCACACACACACGCACACACTCACACACTCTCTCACACACTCACACACTCACACACACACGCACACACTCACACACACACACACACACACTCACACACTCTCTCACACACTCACACACTCTCTCACACACTCACACACTCACACACACACGCACACACTCACACACACACACACACACTCACACACTCTCTCACACACTCACACACTCTCTCACACACACACACACACACACACTCACACACTCACACACACACGCACACACTCACACACACACACACACACGCACACACTCACACACTCACACACACACGCACACACTCACACACTCTCTCACACACTCACACACTCTCTCACACACTCACACACTCTCTCACACACACACGCACACACTCACACACTCACACACTCTCTCACACACTCACACACTCTCTCACACACTCACACACTCTCTCACACACTCACACACTCTCTCACACACTCACACACGTGCGCGAAGGACAGGGCATATGCACACACACTCACACGCACACACGAAGGACAGGGCATATGCCCACACACACACACACGAAGGACAGGGCATATGCACACACACTCACACACGAAGGACAGGGCATATGCACACACACTCACACGCACACACGAAGGACAGGGCATATGCCCACACAAACACACACACACACGAAGGACAGTGTGTTGCTACACTGTAAAACCAAACAGTTCTACTAACTTATTAACATTATCTAGGGTTAGGGTTATTAACATTATCTATTCAGTACTTAAAACCTGGTATTGAGTTGACCCAACTTTAAATGTATTAGTTTTCTGAGCAAGTTTACTTGAGTAAACATTACCTGATAACTAATATTATTTTTAGTATCATTCAAACGTGACGTCTGACGTCATCAACGTCGTTGCAGGACTAGTTCAGAACAGAATCAGAGACACGATTGCGGAGATCTTGTGATGAGAGACGGAGACAGCAGACTTAATAAATGTTTAGCATCAGTTAGACTTCTATAAGCACGTTCCTCCTGTAGAAGAGGAGTCGACCGAAGGAGATATTTTAGTAATCCTGTCGCTGCTAAGCGTCCTTATCTGGTAAGTAAACGGTTTTGAAACGGTTTTCAGTCGTTTTCATTGTGCGGTTAGCTGATCGCTAACGTCTTCTGCAACTAGCCTTATGCTAACGTTAATCAGTCCCCCCAGGAGTGTGTGTGTGTCTGTGTGTCTGTGTGTGTCTGTGTGTGTGTGTGTGTGTGTGTGTGAGTGTGTGTGTGTGTGTGTGTGTGTGTGTGTGTGTGTGTGTGTGTCTGTGTGTGTGTGTGTGTGTGTGTGTGTGTGTGTATGTGTGTGTGTGTGTTAAAAGAGCTCGACTTTCTGAAGTAAACTTCCTCCCCAAACTTTCCCAGAGGAGAGAACCAGGCTACCCTTGAACAGACGAGACTGCAGATCTTAGAAGAAGTTGAAAAGACAGAGAAAAATCAGTTACTGATTGAAAAACTCATGCGAGACGACCTTTGCTCTACGCCGTAAAGACATTGTTGAGAGTGAACCGCCAGTTAACGACTTCCTGAATAGCTGGCCAGCCTTGAGAATGGAATCACAGGTAACAACTGCTTTTCTGTGTCCCATACTCAAAACAGTTGTAAGAAAATTCTGACACCCGTTGTAGGAGCCGCATTTAAGTTTTTTGTATTTGGAATGATTTATTGATTTTTTCCCCCTTTTTTGTGGAATTGCGAGTGTGCGCCCTCTATAGGTGGTGACAGTGCCACCCTTGAAATGGCTGCCAGACACGCATGACGGGGAGAAGGCGGGCGCAATTACCGTCATTGACCTCAGTGCTGAGGCCGTGAACCACGCTGTCTCCGTTTTGGGCCTGTTCAGCTTGTTGCAGCGTTTAGTTATTTGGACTTTAAAACTGCAATTGCATCCTTATTTTTGTGACAATTTTTCTACAATAAAACCGGCAACATTGGATGGTCAAACTCCCTTTGTATTGGATTATTGGACAGAACTGCGAGTCTTGACATTGCTTCTCCTGCTTTCTCCATGGTGGTAAAATCAACTAGGACATAGGAATAGGATCTAGGGGTTTAAAGGAAAAAACTCGAAACTGTTTTTGCCACTACACCCGTATTAAACGGGAAGGTTTAAATGAGATATTTCATTGTATGACACGGACACGGCAAGATGCCAAAAATATAAGTATTTACTGATTCTGTCAATATGTCTGTGTTTGTGTGTTTGTGTGTTTGTGTGTCTGTCTGCAGGGTTATTCAGTTCCACCGCATTACAAATGTGAACCTGCGCAACACATTCTACTCAGAGCTTGACCGATACACACCACGACTGATCATTCTACTCGGAGCTTGACAGATACACACCACGACTGATCACCTTGTACAGGCAGAAGGCATCACGGACTGGCAAGACAGCAGAGGTGCTACGGGTGATCCTCGAGGCTTATGACCTTCAGGTATGTCTAGGGTTAACTGCACAACAGTGATCACATTTTGTTTGTTACTGAAACTTTAATATTAGTTGATACTATGTATTATTAATTGCCAAGGAATCTGTCAGCTGATAGTGATCAAACATCAGACACATTTATGAGTTATTGTTGAGAGGGCCTAGACAAGCAATGAAAAAGTTCAAATATATTCTTGCAATGATTATTATTTTAATATGTCAAGGAATATCATGATGTCAATTTGAGACGCACTTTGTCCCTTTGTGCACTTCCTGTCTACCTGCGTGAGGATGTTTCGGTGTTCAAGACCTGCAATGTAAGTCCTGTTAATATCCATAAATAGAACAAAATCTGAATGTGTCTGAAAATAATTCCTGTATATTTTTGCATTCCAAGTCTGTCTGTCAGTTTTTTTTGTAAGTGTTTCCATTGAAACTCTCCTGGTAATTGTATTGATGGTGTTTTTGTTTTGCAGGAGGAAGAGGAGCCAGATTTCGATGATGCTCCTGTTGCTCTCCTTACATCGGGTCCCGACCCCTTCAGCTGCGGGGAACGTCTTTGTCGTTGTTGAAGGCAATGTTGTTTTGAATGGGGTGCAGAGGTTTTCTGAGGCATTTATGTTTATGTTGTTTGGCCTGACATATGCTTTCAATTTAGAATATCCCCAAAAAAACTCACGCACACATTCTCATGCATACAGAAAATTTGTATGTGTCTGGATGACAACAAACCTCTGAAACTGTCTTTCTTCAGCGTTGCAATAATGTTAACTTCTGCTAGCGATGCAAATCCTATGAAGACGGCTGGAAGGGCATTCAAGTGGAAGTGTAGTGCTACTGTTGAGGTCGTGTAGGTCGCTGAGAGGGATGTTAAAACTTACTCTTCAAAACCAAACTCTCACAAAGTTAACGTCATCCCTTTCAGCGACCTACACGACCTAAACAGCAGCAGCACTACACACACACTTGAATGCTTTACACACACACTTGAATGCTCTACACAAACCTTATAATCCTTAATAAACAATAAACAATAAACAACATCAACAGCAGCACTACACACACACTTGAATGCTCTTCCTGCCGTCTTCATACGCGTCGATAGATAGATAGATGCGTTGCCTATATGCGTCGGTATGCACCTTCAAAAGAGATTTGTTGAACTAAACGATTTGTTGTTGATTTGTTAACTTTGTTACGCTGTTCTTTAAAGCTTTGATGCAATCTTTTGTTTTGTAAGTAGTTTTACAAGAAAAATAAATAATGTGATACATCTTAAGTTTTTCTCATCTCACTCTTTTTAATAGAAATCTTACATAGATTTGAATGTTTCTTGTAGAGTAACTTTCAGTTTAAAGTCAGTTTGTAAACAGAACCAGAAAATCAGTATATGTGGTAAATAATTAAAAATAAGTAGTGCTCACTTAAAAAAGTTAGCTTATTAAGTATTATTTACTCAGAATAATTAAGTTGAACTCTTAATATTAAGTGCATTGAACTTGATTTTTAATGCTTAAAACGTAATTTTATTTTGTGTTGTTGAGTGAAAATACATAAGTACATAGAGGTTAAAGATGTAAGTATGAAAATAATTGAATATGAGTTCAGAGAACTTAAAAATTATGAAAATTATAACAAAATAAATGAGTATAGCCGAT
>NC_045160.1:30411816-30414316 GCF_900700415.2 Clupea harengus | reverse complement strand
GAGTGAAGGTGGATTACCTGCCTCATCGCCTGCCTCATCGCCTGCCTCATCAAGCACTCCAACAGTCCGTCCTTGGTCACCGGTGTGGCACTGGGAAACGGCTGCATCAGGAGTCTATCCGTGCAGAGGCACGGAGCAGCAAAGACAGGAAGAAGCCTTCCCCGTCAGCAGGAAGAGACGGGTCATCCTTCCACGAGCCTGCTGACCTGCGGAAGTCATTCTTCTGTGGTAACGTCTCTGTGACCTCTGCTCAGTCACTTCCCGATCCTGGAGGTTTCAGCAGCTACCAAGAGCTGCTGGAGGCCTCTATCAGAGCATGTCATGGGGCGGCCACGCCCACAGACCCCGCAGCAGAGGACGTCAGGCAAGCTGAGCTTGCTCTCCTCCGGACAGTTCAGAGAGACTGCTTCCCGGAGGAATTCATTCTTCTTTCCACAGGGAAACCTGTCCCTGCAGCCAGCAGACTGCTCAGGTTGGCTCCTGAGTTTGACGCAAAGGTCCAACTGATCCGCGTGGGGGGGCGGCTCCGCAGGTGTGAGTCCCTGGAGGAGGACGCATTGCACCCCATAGTGCTGGATCCTCATCACCCCATCACCAAGCTCATCATCCAGGACGGTGACAGCCGGCTCATGCATCCAGGCCCGGACAGGGTGGTTGCTGAGCTACGGCGACAGTTCTGGATCTTGAGGGGGAGACAGGCCGTCAGGAAGCACCAGCACGGCTGTGCTGAGTGCCGAAGATGGCGCAGCAACTCAGTCATCCTCAGAATGACTGACCTTTCACACATCAGGTTGCGGCTTTCCAGGCCGCATTCTATTTCAACAGGTGTGGTTGCTTCGAACCATACCTCATCAGCATACGGACAGCGCAGATCCAGGTCAAGGACCGGACCTACACGCGGCCCGTTGCCATCCGACTCCCATCATTCCCGCAGGATGCAACTGGCTCAGGAAAACACCTTTGCTACGCAAAGTTGAGGGCGGCTGTTAAAAAGGCCACCAGTTGCACCCAGCTGGGAGCACCCCGCTGTGCAAGCCACCACGGGACCTGGGGTCCAGGCAGAGGTCAGCCTATCAGTTGATCCCAGGAGTCCGTGGGGCTCGTGCACAGTGGAATTTCACTGACCAGATGGTTAACCCCATGCTGGGTTTCTCAGAGCTAGCCTGGACTTGTTCTCACTCCCCCCCTCTGGCCTATATAAGCTTGGGCCACCACTGGCCAGTTGTGGGTCAAGTAAGCAGAGTTGGAGAGGAGCTTCAAGCAGTTCATCAGGTCAATTCACGATCAGAGACATTCGCGATCATTTGCCGTGCGTCAATGAAAGAGTGAGTGTTTCGTTGTTGTATGTGTAATGTAGCGGGTCTGTTTCATATCAGTGTATATAATATATGTATGTTTATGTAGCGTGGTAATTATACTGTCTTGTCATGTTTCACTCTGTTACCGTTAAGCAAGAGTTACCGTTGTTAACGGAGGAGTGGAATGTTCACCGTAACGCTGTGAAAGGGACAGATCCGTATTTATATCATAGCCATCATAATCATCGTTTGTATATACTGTTTCATCTTTATCATATTTCATTGTTAATATTTGTGTATATTTGTTATATATTATTTCCATAGAAACCACGGTTCAATCACGGTCATTCAAGGATTCATGTGTGTTAGAAGTCCTTTACACGGATAATTCTAGCATTCATTACACGGATTACTTTCACCATCGTTCATGTTCATCCTGCCATTCAAGGCTTGAGTGTGTGCAATAAATACTTCATTACATCTGTCATCATTGGGACATTGACATCATTCTAGTTCTAACCGGACAGACCTGTGGCGATTGTCACCTATTTCATTTACCAGTAATACAGTCCTTTTGGGTTTCATTCAATTCACATATCACCCTATTTTATAGTGTGTGTGTGTGTATACCTGTCCTCTGCAGTGCTGTTGTGTGTGTGTGTGTGTGTGTGTGTATGTGTAACTGGGGTGTGTGTGTGTGTGTGTGTGTGTGTGTGTGTGTGTGTGTGTGTGTGTGTGTGTGTGTGTGTGAGAGTGTGTATACCTGTCCTCTGCAATGCTGTTGTGTGTGTGTATGTGTGTGTGTGTGTGTGTGTGTGTGTGTGTGTGTGTGTGTGTGTGTATGTGTGTGTGTGTGTGTGTATGTGTAACTGGGGTGTGTGTGTGTGTGTGTGTGTGTATGTGTGTGTGTGTGTGTGTGTGTGTATGTGTAACTGGGGTGTGTGTGTGTGTGTGTGTGTGTGTGTGTGTGTATGTGTAACTGGGGTGTGTGTGTGTGTGTGTGTGTGTGTGTGTGTATGTGTAACTGGGGTGTGTGTGTGTGTGTGTGTGTGTGTATATGTAACTGGTGTGTGTGTGTGTGTGTGTGTGTGTATGTGTAACTGGGGTGTGTGTGTGTGTGTGTGTGTGTGTGTGTGTGTGTGTGTGTGTGTGTGTGTGATACCTGTCCTCTGCAGTGCTGTTGTGTTTCTCCAGCTCCCATT
>NC_045160.1:30384316-30399316 GCF_900700415.2 Clupea harengus | reverse complement strand
GACTTCATCAGTCGGCGGTGATTTTGAGCATAACATTCCATTTTCAGTATTCATGGGTTTCAATGTATTAAAATTAGAGCTGTGAAAAATAACGCGTTAACGCGTTATGATTAAATTACAGGATTAATTAGTTAATTTTTTTTACGCATTTAACGCATGCGCAAAATGAGCTTCCGTTATACGCACAATTCCGCCCAATCTGCATTAGTCGCCGCTGTAATGGGAAGTTCGTGTTTAAAAAAAACAAAGATGGAACATTCAATAAAACCAAAGTGATATGCACACTCTGCGGGAAGACGTTATCGTTTCACCGTAGCAATAAGTACCACCTCAACGCGATGCATGCGTTGGTCGGCGAGGGGAGTTAAAGTGGAATGCGCCAAACCACCCTCACTGAACAACGTAGGCCCCTCATTAAGTCTGCCTGTGACAAGTTGACTAGCACAGTTGCCAAATGGATTGCAAAAAGCTGTAGATCGATTAATATTGTTGAGGAGGGGTTCACCGAAGTTTTGCAAGTGGCAACGGGGGACTCGAGCATCAAAACACCGCAAAAACGCACAATAATGACACAAATCCAGGAGCTGTTTGAAGCTGAAAAGAAAATAATGAAAATGACGGCTGCTACGAAACATCAGGCGCTGACAGGGGATCACTGGACTTCTGTGAGTAACGATAACTACCTGGGTGTAACTGCATATCTAATCACCGACGAATGGAAGTTAAAGTCGTTTACACTAACGTGCATGAAAACAGAGCGCCACTTTGCAGAGGCATGTGCACAACAGTTCCAAACTGTTGCAAGCAACTGGGCAATTGAAGACAAAACGACCACTATAGGGACAGACAGTGCACGTAATATGATAGCCGCGGCTAGACTACTGTAAAAGGGCATTTAGAGGCATTAGATTGTGTCATGGTGTGGTTAATGGTTGTTTGACAAAAAAGAGAAAAAATGTTCAACCATCCTATAAAAACAATGGCTAAGAAGCCCAAATCATTTCTGTTTGATTTAAAAAGAAAATACATTTTTTTATTCAACCATACAATGGCTAAGAAGCCCAAATTCTGTTTAGGATGAAGATTATATTAATGTTCCATATGGAATAGCAAAGATAACTGCTAAAGAGTGCAGCACCATTGTTTTTTTTATGAATAAAAAAAGAAAACATGTTAAATGTATATATATCCGTCTTTTGTCATAAATCTTTTTGTTCTCACAAAAATATACAATAAAATCTGTAATATGTGATTAATCATAATTAATCCACAGAAACCTGTGATTAATTTGATTAAAATGTTTTATCATTTCACAGGCTATTATTTGATTTGTCTACCCGTTTGAACGAGTACCAGTATACCGCGGGGCCTCGGGAGAGGCAGACAACCGCATTGGTTTATCAATGAAAGCTCAGCTCGTTCTGAGGAGAGCGGATAGATTTGTGTTGCATCTCCAATATAATAATATTAATATTATCATTGATAAACCGGTACGGTTGTAAACTGTCGTTCCGCTGCAAGGGCCAGCCCGACGTGCACGAATACACCTGTACAAATGCAAATGTGTGTGTAACCCCTGGAGAAAGCAGTCAGTGTGTGTGTGTGTGTGTGTGTGTGTGTGTGTGTGTGTGTGTGACCTTTTCTGCAGGTTAGTAGTGGTCCTATGAGTCCTGATGCAATGTCCTTGGGGGCTTCGACATGCGAGTGATAGGCCCAACTGAGGCAGGGGGCGTCACCCTCAGCAGGGGCGGACTCTGATTGGACGATCCACGTGTAGGTGTGGCTCAGGCCTGGTGGAACTGCATCATCAGCCTTCAACTCAGCCGTGGTGTTATCAGGGTAAAGAGCACCTACACACACACACACACACACACACACACACACTCATACACACCACACACACACACACACACAGACAAACACACACACACACAGACACACACACACACACACCCGCCACAAACACATGTTGATGTGGTTAAGGAGGATTGTGTGCGTGTGTGTGTGTGTATGTGTGTGTGTGTGTGTGTGTGTGTGTGTGTGTGTGTGTGTGTGTATGTGTGTGTGTGCGTGCATGCATGTGTGTGTATGTGTGTGTGTGTGTGTGTGTGTGTGTGTATGGAGTAAGGTGTGTGTGTCTGTGTGTGTGTGTGTGTGTGTGTGTGTGTGTGTGTGTGTGTGTGTGTGTGTGTGTGTATGTGTGTGTGTGTGTGTGTGTGTGTGTGTGTGTGTGTACCTTCCGAGTCCTTCTTGTAGAAGAGCCCGTGTGGGTGTATAGAGTAAGGTGTGTGTGTGTGTGAGTGTGTGGTGTGTGTGTGTGTGTGTGTGTATGTGTGTGGTGTGTGTGTGTGTGAGTGTGTGTGTGAGTGTGTGTGTGTGTGTGTGTGTGTGTGTGTGTGTGTGTGTGTGTGTGTGTGTGTGTGTGTGTGTGAATGAGTGAGTGAGTGTGTGTGTGTGTGTGTGTGTGTGTGTGTGTGTGTGTGTGTGTACCTTCTGAGTCCTTCTTGTAGAAGAGCCCGTGTGGGTGTATGGAGTAAGGCCGGCGGGCGAAGTTCTTCAGGTGCACCACGATGACATCATCAACCTGCGCCCGGATGACGGGGCCCAGAAAGCCCAGCCAGGCGGGTCGGGGGGCCTCGCTGGAGAAGGAGCCGTCCGTGTACTGCCTGTACACAGCCTTCAGGTACTGCCTGCACACACACACACACACACACACACACACACACACACACACACACACACAGCCTTCAGGTACTGCCTGCACACACACACACACACACACACACACATACACACACACACACAGCCTTCAGGTACTGTCTGCACACACACACACACACACACACACACACACAGCCTTCAGGTACTGCCTGCACACACACACACACACACACACACACACACACACACACACACACACACACACACACACACACACACAGCCTTCAGGTATTGTCTGCACACACACACACACACACACACACACACACACACACACACACACACACACAGCCTTCAGGTACTGTCTGCACACACACACACACACACACACACACACACACACACACACACACAGCCTTCAGGTATTGTCTGCACACACACACACACACACACACCACACACACCACACTGTAGGTACACCTGGAATTCGTCCATTGTGGTTGACTTTAATCAGTAACTTGTCTATGGGTTCCCCCGGAAACTACGTCAGGTTTTACCTGTCATAAAAATGTAACCTGATGCTTTTCTTAACCACGCCCACCTGAGCGTGGATAATAGCCGCATCTCCCCAGATGTGACCCTCTCTCTGTCGGCGCCCACCTGGCTAGGACCCCTCTCTCTCCCTCCGGGCATCGTCCGCGAGGAGCAAGCCTCTTGGACCTCCAACACCGCGTGAGCACACCGTCACACGGTGAAGAACTACTCTCTTTGTTCTCACGTCTTACGGCCGACACACGCCTAAGATCTCTCAGTCAACGAACTGCTCAGTGAGACGCAGTAAGTTTAGCGAAAGCAGCTAACAACAGACCTGCTAGCTAACTCCACACAACGGGAACAAAAGGCAGACTGCAACGTTCTGAGCGATCAAATCCTCCGATCTAAACTGCAGGGACACAGACATCACAGCAAGGACAACTTTCTCCATTTACGGACGGCACCATCTCTTCTCTGCCTTATCCACGTCGGACCAGCCCAACACTTTTCCCAAAGGACTGGTAACTGACATTAACTGGGCATTTAGCTATCCTAGCTATTCACAACCTGGCTAAGCATAAGACTGTTTACATGCCATTGTTCATGTGTTTCATATGTTTTGTTTACTGAACGTAACTGTGATATATATGTTCATTGTTAGCTGGTAGTTGGCTTCGCCACACCATCTAAGGGTTATCGTTAGGATTGCTTCTCAGACACATCGAGTCTTGCATGCATCACTAACCATTTCCCTCTTTCCTAACATGGCATCTTAATCGCGCACGATTACACATACATTGGCCTTCACATAGCCTCACACGCGAAGAGAATACTCGAACTTCGCGCTGCATATAGGCTCGTCCTTTTTCCACATCACATGTATGTTCGCGTACGTGCACACACATGCACGCGGAACTACGGTGATCAGACAAAGGAACACACACACACACATTCTTTCTGGCGCACTCCTAACAGCGCAACCCCGAGCTCACCAGCTCACACACACATCCCCACATTCCTTCAATTCATTGGTTAGTTACATTTAGCTAGATTACAGATTGTGTGTTATTTCTTATCATTGTGTGAATAAATACTTTGATTTATATACGCTGGTTTATTTAATGTTACACAAGAATGGACGTTGCCAACCTCTTCTATTCAGAATTCTAATGACCTTCAACTATACTATTAGTAAGGTAACTTTGGTTGTAGTTATTAATTTAATTATTAATCAGAGTTACAAATTGATAGTATAATATATTTTATGAGACTGATATATTTAACGAGACTGATTTGTGGATTATCATTATTTTGACCACGTGGAGGACACTACACTTTGTGTGGCGCCCCCTAGGTGTTCAACTTAACTGATCTGCCTTTGTGTTGAATGGTTGATGCCTGTCCAATCGGGTGAGATTACCAACATATTGTTGCTGTTGCAAGGACAGCACCAGTGTGTCTTGGTGGCCCTCGCAAAGACGGTATCACAATTTACACACAATTGCACCCACATTCACCCGGCTCCTGCTCACAGGGTAAGTTACCTACATAGTCTGGTACTCCCATGTGAAGCTGGTACCAATTTCACCTACATAATTTGGTGCAGCCCGTGTGAGGATAGTACTGTTGGCAATCATTCATATTTGTGCAATATTAATGTCAGCTTAATTTCAGGCCAAATTCAGAATTTGATATTCTAGTGTTAGACTAGGCAAATAGTCATAACACTCACTGCCACTAGTCTGTCATAGGACTAGGCACTAGCTTTACTTAGAAATAAGTACAAAGCTTTATATATCAAATTGAGCTCACAAGCCATTTGATATTTAATTAGTGAACCATCACTTTTTCCAGATCTTGGAAACCTTGGAACTTGCTATTGCTGCTAGCCATTCAGGTTAAACCTACTCTGTAGGAATTGTGAATTTCTGTCCAGCATTTGAATACCACGTATTCAATGCAACATTGTCAAGCTGTCAGAATTAACTGTGCTAAATCTTCTGCTTCCCTTTTTAACTAAGTCACAGCGTGCCACCGGCCCTGTGAAAGAGAGCTTGGACCTGACTGTTACTGCCTTGCATTCCAGCCAGTGAAAGGAATAGAGACTGAGAGAGAGCCACAGCGTGCTACCGGCCCTGTGAAACAACTTGTGCACCTAGCTGTTACCACCACGTGTTCCAGCTTGAGTCTAGCCAAGGTAACTCCCTGACTGTTACTGCCCTGCATCTCAGTTAGTGTGCCCAAACTTTTATGCCCACTAGAGCCACTAGATGGTGCTGTAGCTATACCACATTCACTGGAAGCTACCCCTCATAGCGTAGGCTACTACACTTTTAGGTTAGGCCAGTGTATTGCCCACGGCACACTGCAAGGTGTCTGCCACTGCAACACCATAGCCAAACACCTAAGTTCAATCCTACTTTACCCTACTTTAGCTTACCCCTCTAGCTAAACCTAACAATGGATAACCCCTGTGTAGAGCAGTTTATCTCTTCCGTAGCACAAAGCCTGAAACCCGGCTACCCTGAACTCATTAACAGTTTGAGTTTCATTGAATGCAGGAAGGAGATAGACTCTCTACTAAGTAACAGGTATGATGCACAGACTGCATCCAAAGACCCATTGTTAACGTGCTTGCTACTGAACTTTCACAGGCAAACCAGCCTTGCCTTTCAGAGCAACGCAGCATTAGATAGGGAGGTAGAATACCTTAAAGCGCAGAATGCTAGTCTCCTCCACGAGGTACAGACAACTAGCAAGAAAGCTATGCGCTACCTAGGAGACCTACACTCAACAGAGTTAGAAACTCTGTTCACACAAGGAGGAGCTACTGAAGGTTAGGTCAGAACACCCTGCCCCACCACAGTCGTTCAGCCGATGTGAGTCAGGCTACTCTGATTCACACTCCTCCCTTGATGAAAGGTCTACCCCTCCTTCATTCAGATGGGAACACTTCCCAACTGACCCTCAGTCCTTGGGAATGAAGTCAGCTCCTCCACCTCCACTGAGAGACCGAGGTAACAGCCATATGACTTCCCATCTGCCCCTAACAGACACTGAAGAAACAGGTAGTTTATCCTCCAGTAGACATACTGCCCATACTTATTCTCAGCCTCTGATCCATAACACATTCGTCCGTGCCCTTCCCTCCGAAGGCAGGACTAGGTCATGTCCAGACTGTTCAGCCTCCTCTCCATACAGCCACGAGAGTGAGCACCGCTGTCCAGCATCTGCCTCTCACCCAGAGAGAAGCACATTAGCATGTGATAGACATGTCCGTTCCCATGCTAGATTAATCTCGCCCTTTTCGGAAAAGACCTCACAGAGTCCCTGTCTAGAAGTGCTTGAGCTCATAGCTAAGGACATTGAAATGTTTGACCCAGACAACCATGATCAAGACATTGACGATTACGTTAGGGAACTAGACATCAACATGACTGACCTACCCAACGCAAACCAAAGGGAGAAAATTAAACTCATGTGGAAAACTAGCTCTAAAGCAGTCCACAAGTTTATTCAGGCACAACCTCCCCGTATCAGAGATGATTACGCAGAGCTCTGTCATGCTTTAAAAGAAGAATACTCTTCTCCCGCTGACGAGATCGCATCATTGGTTGCTGCCTCCCAAATTAAACACTCCCGTCGAGAACACCCTAGGGATTTTTATAAACGTTTGAGACATGCATACTTCCAGGGCAAGAATGCACCAGGCTTAGAAGAAAGTTCCACTTTCAAGTCTCTGTTCTTGCGAAACCTGCATCCATGTGTGCGCACTCACGTTTCCCTCAGGACGCATCAAGGTAACCCCTCACTGAATGAGATCAGGAAGATGACACAGATGGCTTGGGAAACTGTTGTCAATTCCAAAGAAAGGGGAAAAACAACTGAGCCTGCCTGCTCAGATACCAGAGCGTCTCCCAAATTCACCGCCTCACAAGTTCACCCTCACTACAGATCAAAGGGGGGTGACAAACGGCCTCATAGGGACACTGAGCGTAACCGCCATGTCCATCATCAGCGTCGTAATGGAAATACATCCCCTAGAAGCAGTAGAAGGCCATATTCAGAAATAATGGCCCAGAAATATGACCTGCCCCTAGATTCGTCAGGTGATGACTACCGTTACACTGACCGTCTCTCAGACCATGGCCGCAAGGCTACAGACAGTGATAGTGCCTCTGACTGCCCCTCTGACTATGGTTACCTAGAGCGTTACAGCCCTGAGCCACGAGTCAGGCGACACTCCAAGCGCATGAACTCTAGAGTTCGTTAATAACTGTCTGTTGAGCCAAACAACACAAGCCACCCTGCACTGACAGTAAGACAACTGCTGGCTCAGGGATCTCACTTTTCTTGTAGTTGTATGGGCCAACTTGGATTTGTTAGCAACAGCAGCAACTTCCATTAGTCTGAACAGGTACTTCATTTGCAGTAGCACACTAGCTTCATACATCCCAGACAAAGCTAGCCATGCACATGTCCACTTCCAACACAAGGTTAGGACATTACCATACTGCCACACAAAACCTTGATACAGCCATTTGAGCTTCAAGATTTTGAGAACATGATGACACCCTTCCGCAGCAGAACATGCCTGAAGGACAAAAACAGCAAAGGCTGCCAAGACTAGTCAGTCACTAGCCATCTACTAGTCAGTATTGTCATCCAATCTATTGAGTGGTCCAACAAACACACTCTTGGATTCTCCAGCAATGGCTTTATCATTGTATCAGGTGCCACTATCTCTGCATCTCAGCCTAACAAGTTGACATCACTAACATTTCCTATTCTCACTAACCCTGATGCGTAGATGACCCACTGGTTTATTTGTTGTATGCTATGTCATTATCATTACTGTTTATTTGGACCTTGTCTTTTGTAACTTAATGATTTTGTACCTGCTTGGCCAGGATAGATAGTATCAACAAATGCCCAGTACTGATGTTACAACTTTGACTGTCTGACCAATGAACTTTTCCCACACATGGACTATGTACAGTTGTGCTCACTGGATCACACATCCGGTGCAATCCCGTGACCACAGGGGGGATGTAGGTACACCTGGAATTCGTCCATTGTGGTTGACTTTAATCAGTAACTTGTCTATGGGTTCCCCCGGAAACTACGTCAGGTTTTACCTGTCATAAAAATGTAACCTGATGCTTTTCTTAACCACGCCCACCAGATGTGACCCTCTCTCTGTCGGCGCCCACCTGGCTAGGACCCCTCTCTCTCCCTCCGGGCATCGTCCGCGAGGAGCAAGCCTCTTGGACCTCCAACACCGCGTGAGCACACCGTCACACGGTGAAGAACTACTCTCTTTGTTCTCACGTCTTACGGCCGACACACGCCTAAGATCTCTCAGTCAACGAACTGCTCAGTGAGACGCAGTAAGTTTAGCGAAAGCAGCTAACAACAGACCTGCTAGCTAACTCCACACAACGGGAACAAAAGGCAGACTGCAACGTTCTGAGCGATCAAATCCTCCGATCTAAACTGCAGGGACACAGACATCACAGCAAGGACAACTTTCTCCATTTACGGACGGCACCATCTCTTCTCTGCCTTATCCACGTCGGACCAGCCCAACACTTTTCCCAAAGGACTGGTAACTGACATTAACTGGGCATTTAGCTATCCTAGCTATTCACAACCTGGCTAAGCATAAGACTGTTTACATGCCATTGTTCATGTGTTTCATATGTTTTGTTTACTGAACGTAACTGTGATATATATGTTCATTGTTAGCTGGTAGTTGGCTTCGCCACACCATCTAAGGGTTATCGTTAGGATTGCTTCTCAGACACATCGAGTCTTGCATGCATCACTAACCATTTCCCTCTTTCCTAACATGGCATCTTAATCGCGCACGATTACACATACATTGGCCTTCACATAGCCTCACACGCGAAGAGAATACTCGAACTTCGCGCTGCATATAGGCTCGTCCTTTTTCCACATCACATGTATGTTCGCGTACGTGCACACACATGCACGCGGAACTACGGTGATCAGACAAAGGAACACACACACACATTCTTTCTGGCGCGCTCCTAACAGCGCAACCCCGAGCTCACCAGCTCACACACACATCCCCACATTCCTTCAATTCATTGGTTAGTTACATTTAGCTAGATTACAGATTGTGTGTTATTTCTTATCATTGTGTGAATAAATACTTTGATTTATATACGCTGGTTTATTTAATGTTACACAAGAATGGACGTTGCCAACCTCTTCTATTCAGAATTCTAATGACCTTCAACTATACTATTAGTAAGGTAACTTTGGTTGTAGTTATTAATTTAATTATTAATCAGAGTTACAAATTGATAGTATAATATATTTTATGAGACTGATATATTTAACGAGACTGATTTGTGGATTATCATTATTTTGACCACGTGGAGGACACTACACTTTGTGTGGCGCCCCCTAGGTGTTCAACTTAACTGATCTGCCTTTGTGTTGAATGGTTGATGCCTGTCCAATCGGGTGAGATTACCAACATATTGTTGCTGTTGCAAGGACAGCACCAGTGTGTCTTGGTGGCCCTCGCAAAGACGGTATCACAATTTACACACAATTGCACCCACATTCACCCGGCTCCTGCTCACAGGGTAAGTTACCTACATAGTCTGGTACTCCCATGTGAAGCTGGTACCAATTTCACCTACAACACACACACACACACACACACACACACACAGCCTTCAGGTACTGTCTGCACACACACACACACACACACAGCCTTCAGGTACTGTCTCCACACACACACACACACACACACACACACACACACACACACACACAGCCTTCAACCTTGTGCGTATATGTGTAAGTGTATAAGTGTGTGTATGTGTGTGTGTGTATGTGTATATGTGTATGTGGGTGTGTGTGTGTGTGTGTGTGTGTATGTGTGTGTGTGTGTGTATAAGTGTGTGTGTGTGTGGTGTGTGTGAGTGTGTGTGTATAAGTGTGTGTATAAGTGTGTGTATGTGTGTGTGTGTGTGTGTGTGTGTGTGAGTGTGTGTGTATAAGTGTGTGTGTGTGTGTGTGGTGTGTGTGTGTGTGTGTGTGAGTGTGTGTGTATAAGTGTGTGTGTGTGTGTGTATAAGTGTGTGTGTGTGTGTATAAGTGTGTGTGTGTGTGTGTCACCAGGAGCCATGCTGATAAAAAGTCATCTATCATCAAATAATTTATGACCTAATCTTCCTGTGGACTGTGCTCAGTAGTGTGTGTGTGTGTGTTTGTGTGTGTGTGTGTGTGTGTGTGTGTGTATGTGTGTGTGTGTGTGGTGTGTGTGTGTGTGTGTGTGTGTGTGGTGTGTGTGAGTGTGTATGTGTGTGTGTGTGTGTGTCAAGGTTATTATAGTTAACGAAAACTAACGAAAAAACGAAAACGAGGTGTGATTTTTTTTTTCGTTAACTGAAATAAAAATAAAAACGAGGCTTTATAAAAAAACGATAACTAACTGAAACTGTATTGTGTCTTTACAAAACTAACTAAAATAAAATAGAATTATAGAGAAAATGTCCTTAGTTTTCGTCTTTGTCAATGTATTTCATAAATGTCAATTTATTTCATACATAGCCTTTTAGTCTATCTTCCGCCGTACCACTTTTAGTACACGCCCCTCACCTGGTTTCATGGCGGCAAAAGTCGGGAGAAAGCGACAGTCTTATTTGGGATTACCTTGAACAGTAACGTGCGGTGAGGTTCGTGGCTGGTGAGGCACTGACTCTTTCAGAGTCAGATTTACAAATATATAAACCCAATACAGTAGCTTAAATCACCATTCAATTGGCAGCTTGCACATTGACTACTGGTTGTTTTTCATATCAGCATTCTTCACACACACATAGGTAAGGTAGCTACATACAGTTGGCAGCTGCTAGCTTGTGATGAACTCGTGTTAATCAGTGTGATTATGCACTCGTGAATATGAACTCTTAAGAAGTTGCACAGGCCCCCTGAGGGTCTCCGCTCTACGTCCAAAATCAAATCTATTCTTGAGGTTCAAAATATTTACAAAGCAATTTGGCTTTGGATGTGAGAAGTCGATCGAGTTATCTTCTGTCCCGTGGTTTGAAGCAAACCTTTTAGCTACGGCATTGGTCTCCCATTATTGATCAATTCACGTTTTGATTGAAAGTCCAGTTATGAGAAATGTTTTAGCTTAGCTATAGAATTTTCTATTTTCGTAGTCAAGGTAAAATATAAGAGAGTAACGGCAGAACAAGCATGCTCCCTTCATTGAAGCTGTTTGCCTCCTCTCCGTGCTTTTTCACTGCGGCTTTACGTCAGATCAGCAAAACTAAATAGATTGTACGCATGCGCTTAACCCAGTTTGTGAGGGATTGCGCAATCTGAGATGAGGCACAGCTCGTCGCTGCCTCACCGTCTCGCTGTCTCCTGTCTGTTTGAGCAGGACATGCGCAAATTCTGACTGACACACGTCTGACACATATCTTTCATAGTTGTCTTTTGTGGATGGCTGTTCATCTGTCCTAAGTGAATACTTTTTTTTTAAATGGTATGTTTGGTGAGTTTTTTTTTTTACATATTATTTATTGTAGCTTGTATCTTCTATTCATTTTGAGCATTTTGTTTTGCAAGCAAAAAAATTAAGCTTCCCTGACTGCTGCCGCCCGCCCCCCCCCCCCCCCCCTTGGTCTGTTGCATTCCGCAGTAAAGACTAAAACTAATACTGAAACTAATAAAAACTAAACTCAAACTAAGCATTTTCAAAAAATAGAAACTAAACTAAACTAGCAAACCCGCTTTGAAAACTAATTAAAACTAAACTGAAATTGAAAACAAAAAGTCAAAACGAAATAAAAATAAAAACTAGTGAAAAATGCAAAACTATAATAACCTTGGTGTGTGTGTGTGTGTGTGGACTGTGCTCAGTAGTGTGTGTGTGTGTGTGTGTGTGTGTGTGTGTGTGTGTGTGGTGTGTGTGTGTGTGTGTGTCTGTGGACTGTGCTCAGTAGGTTAAAGGATTAGTGCATAGACACTAGACAGAGGAAGCACACCACACGTTTAAGGTATGGTCTGCACACACACACACACACACACACACACACAGCCTTCAGGTACTATCTGCACGCACACACACACTCACACAGTGTGAACACACTACACACACACTCCAACACTACACACACTCCTTCACAACACACACACACACACTCCTCCCTTTGCCATTGGGGTATCACTCACACACACTCCTACACTACTCACACACACACCTACACTACTCACACACACACTCTTACGCTACTCACACACACTCTTACGCTAGACACAACACACTCCTTCACCAGACTACACACACACTCCTTCACTAGACATACACACACACTCCTACATTGGACACGCGCACAACACACACACACTCCTGCACTAGACACACATACACACACACTTTCAAAATGAGAGGCCCAAGACTTCAGTTCCTCATTTTAACTGGGCGTTGATATTAAGACACATCAAATGTGTGTGTGTGTGTGTATACGTGTGTGTGTGTGTGTGCAGGGGCGGACTGGCCATCGGGGATAGCGGGGGAATCCCCGGTGGGCCGACGGGGTTGGGATTGTCCAAAATCCCGGCCCATTGTTTACACCATCCGGCCCTGCACACACACATCGCCGGTCGTAACGACTGAATAATATCTCAAATAATACACAGAACACGTAGCTTTTTCTAAGAGCTATTTTACACTGACAGCACTGACTGAGATTTATAGTCCTCTTTGCGATCTGTATTCACACCCACGGTGCCTATTTTTCGAAAAAATTCTGAAGTGTCTTCTGAAATGTGTTCTTACGGACCTTGGATTTTTAACGTAAGAAAATATCTCCACGTTATTAATGAGGGCCTGAAAATGGGTTCTTTACACAGCCGAAGTGTTCTCAGCTGTGTGGATTGAGGATGAGGATTCTTAAATTTGGATTTGCATACATACACGCCCCGCCAGCGCACGCAACCGTAGTGAAGTGTGCAGTCAGCCCTAGCCTGATTGAAAACTCTGGGCCATTTACTGCTGTTATTTCGCGTTCTGAAATTCTGGTCTAAATTCAAAACGAATCCCAGATGAGAAAACGTTCATGAATGCCCTAAAACATCATTAGTGGAGTTCAAAAGAAACTCCTTCTTAAATTCTTCTGAACTGCGTTCGAGAATTAGGCTCATGGTTCCCATCTGCTTTACTCATCTAATCTCTTCCGTCAGTCTAACTTTGTTTTACGTGTTATTAAATGTCAATCACTCTAGCCTCAAATAAATAAATAAATAAATAAATAAATAAATAAAGTTGCCTTGCCTACTCAACACTTGCATCACTCGCTAGCAGACAAAGTTGTTTTTGAGAGTGAGAGCATGTCATCGGCACCAAAACGCAAAGGTGGCAGGGAGAAAAAGAAAAGATGTCTGGAGGAAGGTGCATCAAAATATGCAAAAATCTCTGATTTATTTGGGAAACCACCGACTGTTGACAGTGATAAGAAGGTAAGTTATTGACTTGGTCAATGTTAGCTTGCTTTTCACAGATGAGGTAACGTTCCCTACAAGCTAGCCTAGCTAACGTTAGGTAGATAAATGTCCAAAATTGAGACCTTTATGATCTGGTAAAATAAGCAAGCTGGCGCTGTTGTCATCATCGAAATTATCTATTTTAACATGTTAGCCGTAGTTACTTGCTTACAATCAATGAGCAAGCTATCCATGGTGGTAGTTGTAAAGAGGGCAATCTTATCATTTCTAATCACTTAAGTTAACCAGCTAGCTTGTTATGCTAAAATCACCGTGTTACACACAACACTTACATTATAAACAATGTTAATATGTTATCTAGATTGATGATTCTGCTGCTAGAAGCAGCAGCCAGGGGCCCCAGAGCCAAGATAAGACCCAGGGTAGGCTACAACGTACACCTAAGTTACACTTTAATATACAAAAATAGTGTATTTCAATTCAGCACATGTATTTAAAGTATATTTATCTAATACACTTTGAGTGTACTAACCAATAGTGGAAAGTTAAGTACAAAAAAGTATACTTAGTACACTTAAATGTAATGTACTTAAGTGTAGTTTTTTTTTCACCTGGGGCACTAATACTAAATACTACCATAGTTTGCTGATAGTGTTGTGTCAATGGTTTAACATACTAGCCCAGAGTTAAGCACATTCATCTAGCAAACTATACCTACCTTGGAGTGTTACAATAGCCAGTATCATTTTATTCCATGTGTCCACCCAGGCACATTGGTGGATCCAAATGTTATTAAAAAACAAACATATATGATGTCATTTCTTTGTAATCATCCAAAATAATGTTAAGTGTATGGGTATTTTACCAAGTAGGCCACTGACTGGTCGATACGTGCGATGCATTGAGTGGGCAACGCGCCGTGTATTGAGTGGACAGCGCGCCGTGTATTGAGTGGGCCGGTCTGACAGTAACTCCCGGGCCTCTTTTTCCCCCAGCCCGCCCCTGTGTGTGTGTGTGTGTGTGTGTGTGTGTGTGAGTGTGTGTGTTTGGCACAGCCTTTTTAAAATATCAGCCACAAAACAGAAGCCGTTATAGCCTACTAGAAGGCTCTCGTGGTGAAGAACGAGTTGGTAAATTAAAGTCTTCCTGCTCCACACTGACCCACCGAACAACACACACACACACACACACACGCACACACCCACACACACACACGAACAACCGAACAACCGAACAACCGCGATCTACCGTCATCCACGTCATCGCCCCTCACTCACACACAAACACGTTATCGCCCCTTACTCACAC
>NC_045160.1:30373713-30383830 GCF_900700415.2 Clupea harengus | reverse complement strand
AATTGGAGAATATTTGTATCATTAACAATTATGTTTAACATTTATAGTCATGATTCTGAGACCGAGCCATCATGATGTCCTAACGTAAATAAAAGCACTATATTGTGACGTGCCGGCATACTCGCCCCATAATGCCGTGCGGCGGGCGCATACTTTCCTCTATGTGATGCACTAGCGCTCAACGATGTTCCTTAACAATGTTCCTTACTGTTCTAATTGCATGTCGTTGTTCTGAGTTGGGACTGAGTTTATACAAGTGTGTGACGGTAGCACAGTCTCTTCGTGATAAAGCCCCAGGGTTTTTCCTGGGTCAAAATGGGTCTTCGGTGCTCCAAAAAAAAATGTGCGCGCTGCGCGCGCAGTCTGTGTTACCATGTCACCTGGTAGCTTACATTTTACCATTTCATAAATAATGAGGATATGCTTCAGGAAATCATTTTGCTTCCACTTTAGATTCAAATAGATTGACAATAGTCCAAGCCCCATGGTGCTATCATGTATGGTTCAAAGATAATTAAGGTTTACCTCTTTACATATATATGCAAACTACTGAAATGTATATCAATAGAATCTAGAACTAACCAGTGGTCAGAAATGGAACACACAAATTATGAAAATCAAGTTTATCTATTATTACTATTAATTTTTATTATACAAACCTACATACCATTATTTTTGTTTTTATTATTAAAACTGTCCACAAATATGTTTAATAGTGTGTTTAACTTCTATTGGCCCACCGATGGAGGCTGCGTTGGAAATCAAACTTTTGTCAGCATTTTGAGTGGACATTTCATTTGCATTTGTACAGGTGTATTCGTGCACGTCGGGCTGGCCCTCGCAGCGGAACGACAGTTTACAAACCGCCACCGGTTTATCAATGATAATATTAATTCGAGATGCAACACAAATATATCCGCTCTCCTCCGAACGAGCTGAGCTTTCATTGATAAACCAATGCGGTTGTCTGCCTCTCCCGAGGACCCGCGGTCTACTGGTACTCGTTCAAACGGGTAAACAAATCAAATAATAGCCTACACCTGTGTAGGTCCTCAACATAGCAGATATTGTAATACATTGAAAGCCATGAATACTGAAAATGGAATGTTATGCTCAAAATCACCGCCGACTGATGAAGTCAGGATCCATACGCAAGTTGAGTGATTGGCAGTTGGCCGCTCTGTCCATTCGCGCAACCTCACAGTTGCGTATTGTTCAGACAAGAAGACACGCTTATCAACTCGATTACTATTGATCAAAACAGAACGAGGTTTCGGCTGTAGCCTATACTTGAAACATACTATTGAGACCATATTCGAACATGCATTGCACGCGTGATGAAGGCGCATCCCACCACCTGAGCGAAATAATTCATATCTATAAATAACAGGTCACCTTTATTTTTTTAACCAGATTTGTAAACAGGTCGCGATCAATATTTTGCAGTACAATAGGCTACCTTGGTTAAAAATCAAATTACGGTAGATGCATGCTAGCATTGCGCTAAATAATTAGACAGCTAACATTAATTAGTGGTGTTAACATTAAAGTCAGTTATTGTATATGGCATTAATATTATTCTAAAACACCTTCACTAGTGGTTTTAACCAGATTTGTAAGCAGGTTGTAAACAACATTTTTGAAGTGCCTTGGTTTAAAACAGCTAAAAGCTAGCTACATTAAGTTGCTTGCTCAAATCTCAAATTCAAACCAAGTATTCTCTAAACTGGCAAGCTTGGAGCAGCCTCTTTTCAATGATTGGCTCAGGGGGTGGGAGGTGGGACAAGCTGCTGCCTTGAAGTCGACGGTGAGGGCTCAAAACACCATTAAGCTGAATTGCGCCATGAATGACAGCTTTTTTTTATTTATTTTTTATCGCGGACTTTTTTTGGTGCCTTAGGCGCTCGGGATTTGTTGTAGGCGCTCGGGAAAACGGCTTAGGCGCGCGCCCAAATTTTCTCTATGCAGGAAAGACCCTGAGCCCGTGCCATTTTGGCATTGTGTTGTGTTTAGTGTTTAATACAAAACCATAACAAATATTCCGCACTTCCGTGAATTGATACAATATGAACACTGGAAATGGCAGTGAATAAATAAATAACCACTAAACTCAATCGCGTGGATATAGCCATTGTGGAATAGAATTGACATATCTACATTCTGTAACAGTAGGCTACCTCCACCTCTTCCCTGGTGAAATTAGGTCTGGGTTTACTGGTGCTTGCTTTGAAATGATTTTGATCAGTCTCTGAAGTTGCTTTCGCGTTGCCTGTGGAGTGTGCGCATAATAGCATGCCCTTATAAGGAGCTGGCGGGGCGTTTCTGTATGCAAGTTCAGGTGCATGAGAAAGTGCGTTCAATTAAGAACAAATTTCCAGGCGTTCATGAATCCAGCGGAGATCTTTTCTGAGGTTGGTCTTTTCTGGCTGGTAAGAAGATATTTAATAAGACAAGAAAATGTTTCGAGAATGAGGTCCATTGTTTCCTCACAACTCAGTGTTTTCAATTATTGAACTGCATCGAATCTCATCGCATCGAATCGTAGCAAATCGTTTTTTATCAACATGCATCTTTTCTTGTATCGTATCGTGCCCATGTATCGAGATACGAATTGGATCGTCTTTGTCATGAGAAATTTACACCCCTAATAAATACACACACACACACACACACACACGTGATTAAATACACACACACACACACACTCACACACACACACACACACACACACACACACACACACACACACACACACAAATAAGAAGCTTACCCCCGTAGGGTCATCGTGGTTTCCATGGACACTGAAGACAGGGATTGAGATGTTGAGATTTTCATCCTGATAATTCACCCAAGGGAACCTGCACCACACACACACACACACACACACGTCAATATATACACAACACAGACCACAACACACACACAACACACACGTCAATATATACACAACACAGACCACAACACACACACACACACACACACACATCAATATATACACAACACAGACCACAACCCACACACACACACACACGTCAATATATACACAACACAGACACACGTCAATATATACACAACATACGTCAATATATACACAACACACACGTCAATATATACACAACACAGACCACAACACACACACACACACACGTCACATATACACAACACACACACACGTCAATATATACACAACACACACACACACGTCAATATGTACACAACACAGATCACAACACACACAACACACACACGTCACATATACACAACACACACACACACACACGTCAATATATACACAACACACACACACACACACACACGTCAATATGTACACAACACAGACCACAACACACACAACACACACACACGTCAATATATACCCACACACACACACCCCACATCACATATATACACACACACACACACACACACACTGTAGTGACTCACGCTTTAAGTAGAAAGGCAGACACCAGACAATTAAGAGTAATACGTCTTTTGACCCTCTAGGGTTAGCATTATGGGTAGTGTGCAGTGTAGGATTATGGGTAATGTATTGTGTGCAGTGTTGTATTATGGGTAACGTAGTGTAGTATTATGGGTAGCGTAGTGTATTTGTGTGCAGTGTAGTATTATGGGTAACGTAGTGTATTGTGTGCAGTGTTGTATTATGGGTAACGCAGTGTTAGTGTATTGTGTGCAGTGTTGTATTATGGGTAACGTAGTGTAGTATTATGGGTAGTGTAGTGTTTTGTGTGCAGTGTAGTATTATGGGTAACGTAGTATTTTGTGTACAGTGTAGTATTATGGGTAATGTAGTGTATTGTGTGCAGTGTTGTATTATGGGTAACGTAGTGTATTGTGTGCAGTGTAGTATTATGGGTAGCGTAGTGTATTGTGTGCAGTGTAGTATTATGGGTAGCGTAGTGTTTTGTGTGCAGTGTAGTATTATGGGTAACGTAGTGTATTATGGGTAAGTTCTCCTTCCTTACCTGCTGTTTCCAAAGTTGACAGCCTGGTCACTGAGTATCTGGAAGCTGATTGGCTGATCGCCCATGCAGTAGCGGCGTAGCGTCTCCATGCAACAGTGTAGCGATTTACGAGACGGCTTATTCTCATGAAACAGATCTCCGCCTAGCAACACAAAATCAACCTACACACACACACACACACACACACACACACACACACACACACACACACACACACACACGGCTTATTCTCATGAAACAGATCTCCGCCTAGCAACACAAAATCAACCTACACACACACACACACACACACACACACACACACACACACACAGCTTATTCTCATGAAACAGATCTCCGCCTAGCAACACAAAATCAACCTACACACACACACACACACACACACACACAGATCGACACACACACACACACACACACACACACACAGCTTATTCTCATGAAACAGATCTCCGCCTAGCAACACAAAATCAACCTACACACACACACACACACACACACAAACACACACACACACACACACAGCTTATTCTCGTGTGGTGTGTGTGTGCGTTTGTGTACCTAGTGTAGTTTAGCTGTGTGTGTGTGTGTGTGTGTGTGTGTGTGTGTGTGTGTTTGTGTACCTAGTGTAGTTTAGCTGTGTGTGTGTGTTTGTTTATGTGTGTGTGTGTGTGTATGTATGTGTGTGTAACCTAGTGTAGTTTAGCTGCGTTTCTAACGGTACAATGGCTACTAAACTCAAAGAAAGAGACTCTTTTTTTTTCCCGCTGGCGAGCAGGAGATGATCATGAACGCTTATGAAGAATACAAGACCATAATCATTGCAAAACCCAACACCGCCACCGCTGCGAGAGCAAGACAAGAAGCTGTTGTTTAGAGGAGTCATTTAGTAATCGCAAGGTTTGCTAGTTCGATTCCCCTCACCTCCTTACAAAGTGTGCTTTTACATTTCTTTGTAACGTCTGCTAAATGACTAAATGTAAATGTATTAATAAGAAATGCAATAAATTGAAGCAGTGAAAAGAAATTGTGTGTATTTCTCTCTATTCTTATCATGAGTCCACCTTAACTTGTTAGTTCAGATACGCCCCCTAGCGGTCGCGCGGCCGCGACCGGGCTGATAACATCTTAATTACGTGCATGTAGCCACAAAAATAAAAAACATTTTACCATAAAAAGACTTGTATCTGAAAAGCACTAATACTGCCAGAAGCACACGTAATATCAAATGCCTGTGTTCAGCAGGTCATTAGAAAACGACCAAAAGAAAAACGTGGTGTGCCCCCTGCTGTGCCCCACCCCCTGACGCCTCCTCAAACTAATCGTCCATTTAAACATGCTATCTTTGCCAAAATGTCTTGTTTTCTGCCATGAAAAAATCGTTATCTATCCAAACAACTAAATGATGACACTGAATAGTTTAACTGATGATATTATTGTGGTTTATTTATGTACTCACATCACAGCACAAAACATGCCTCCATTTCCCATATCATATGATCTCAATCTTCTCGAGCTCCTCATGGCCATGACAAATATATACTTTTTTAAAACATACCTGAATAATCAAAGCCATATATCTCTTCTACGAAACTGTGTAGTTTTTATTGGCCACAGTACATTTTATTCCTTGTTCTACGTTCATTTTCATGTCTAGTGCAAACAAACCAACCACTTCCTGTAACAGACGACCGCATTCAAAATGCCTGTTTCTCCAATCCAGTTACTATAAACTGATTGACACCTATTCTATCCAATAGTACTCATTCTCATGTTTACAATGGTATGCCCATTGCCTGTCTTTGAATAATATTACGATGTGATTGGTCCACGCGTAACCGAAGGTTCTCTGGTGCGCTTTCCATGCGCCAGAGCAGTCATTCCCAGCACAGGCTTTGCGCATTCAACACAAGACGTGGAGTTCGCCTATGGACACAATTGGAACAGCTGGATTGTGTCCTAGACATGACACGTAAGTATCTATATCTGCATTTATGTTTTCAGACACGCATAATACTATTAGTATGCACTTTGGTATGTTCTCACAATATTGGCTTGCCTATGTATTTGTCTGGCATATTAGCAAGCCTGCTAGCAAGTTCGCTAACGTTAGCTACATGCTATTTTTGCTGTGTTGTGTGCTCGTAATGTAAACTATGTAAATACATATCTGTATGTATGGTTTCACACACGCTTAATACTATTGGTATGCATTTTTGTACGTTTCCAAATTATTGGCTTGCCTATGTATTTGTCTGGCATATTAGCAAGCCTGCTAGCAAGTTCGCTAATGTTAGCTACATGCTATTTTTGCTGTGTTGTGTCCTACTGATGTAAACTATACATGTATCTGCATGTATTCGTTCACACACGCATAATACTATTAGCATACATTTTGGTATGTATGGCATGTTATATTTCTCCTGTTGTGTACTCTCTATGTCTGCATCTTTCTTGTTTTTAGTTGCATATTGTGTTTGGTTATTTTACAATGTCTTTATTTTTTTTGCTGGATTGCTGAGTTGTTTGTGTAACATTTGCCAATTGATTTATTTTTTCCAGAGAGATGTCCCTGCAGGAGATGCATCTGTCCGCTCCCCACTCATTTCATCTCATCTGAACAGATCTCATCTCATCAGAACAGAACTCATCTCATCTTATCCCTCCACACCCACACCCCACTACACCACCACACCCCACTACACCACCTCCACACTACACCACCTCCACACTACACCACCTCCACACACCACCACCACACACCACCTCCACACGCCTCCACACACCACTACACCACCTCCACACCCCACTACACCACCTCCACACACCACCTCCACACGCCTCCACACACCACTACACCACCTCCACACACCACTACACCACCTCCACACACCACTACACCACCTCCACACACCTCCACACACCACTACACCACCTCCACACCCCACTACACCACCTCCACACACCACCTCCACACGCCTCCACACACCACTACACCACCTCCACACACCACTACACCACCTCCACACACCACTACAACACCTCCACACGCCTCCACACACCACTACACCACCTCCACACAGCACTACACCACCTCCACACACCACTACACACACCTCCACACACCACTACACCACCTCCACACACCACTACACACCTCCACACACCACTACACACCTCCACACGCCTCCACACACCACTACACCACCTCCACACGCCTCCACACCCCACTACACCACCGCCACACACCACCACACGCCTCCACACACCACTACACACCTCCACACACCACTACACCACCTCCACACGCCTCCACACACCACTACACACCTCCACACCCCACTACACCACCTCCACACACCACTACACCACCTCCACACCCCACTACACCACCTCCACACACCACTACACCACCTCCACACACCACTACACCACTCCACACCCCTCCACACGCCTCCACACACCACTACACCACCTCCACACCCCTCCACACGCCTCCACACACCACTACACCACCTCCACACGCCTCCACACCCCACTACACCACCTCCACACACCACTACACCACCTCCACACACCACTACACACCTCCACACACCACTACACCCCACTACACACCTCCACACACCACTACACCACCTCCACACCCCACTACACCACCTCCACACGCCTCCACACACCACTACACCACCTCCACACACCACTACACCACCTCCACACCCCACTACACCACCTCCACACCCCACTACACCACCTCCACACACCACTACACCACCTCCACACACCACTACACACCTCCACACACCTCCACACCCCCCTACACCACCTCCACACCCCACCACACACCTCCACACACCACTACACCACCTCCACACACCACCACAAAACATACATGATGTACTTTTGAGTACAAAACCACAAAACATACATGATGTACTTTTATATGGATCTGGATAGGTTTTTGGGTATATTTTGGAGAGGCTATAGACCATCATATGTGTTGTCACAATAAATTACAATATATTACACTGAAATTAATTCAGAATGGTTTGCTGTAGTACAGAAGGCAAGAAAAAAGTATGAATTCTTGATGTACAGTGACAGGTACTGGATTTTGTATTTGGTGAGGTTGGAGAGGTTATGAGACACTTGGAGACGTCTAAAGGTATCATATGGAAACTGATGTGTAACACTTGTAAACTTTTGTCTATCTGCTTCAAATTTTTTACACACACTGTCAAGATGTTGTTGCATCAGGAAATGTAAATGTTAGTTTCCTATGACATTCAAAACCCAGTTCTACACTGAAACATAAAAAAAACACTAGGCGTTTTATGTTTTTTTCTGACAAAAATGTTGGTTTTGCTGCACTGAAATGTAAACTAAAATGACATAATAAAACACTTTAACTGGTTGCATTTGATGGGCCAAGTGTCTTCTTTAATTTAAGCCATGAATGGTTATTATGCAATGTTTAGAACCATAGATATTCAAGTTTTAAATGGGACAGTGCAATATAGGCGGAAATTGTCAAAAATACCCTTCTGAATTAACAGGTTAAATCATTTTCTACAATAATGATATGCTATGGTGTACTGATAACGCTGTCATATAATTAAGAGTGCTTTGTTCTCTGCATCGCCGACACTACAAACATTTACCAGGTTCAAGTGTATTGATGTGTTGCTATGGTGATTTAGCCAAAGTTGCTTTGACGAACCGAAAAGGCGGACTTATGTTATCTTATCCTGAACATGATCTCAGTAACTCGCTAAACGAGGTACAACGAACAGGGCCCTGGTGTAGTCTAGCAATGTGTGTGTGTGTGTGTGTGTGTGTGCAACCTAGTGTAGTCTAGCGGTGTGTGTGTGTAACCTGGTGTATACTAGCAATGTGTGTGTGTGTGTGTGTGTGTGTGTGTGTGTGTGTGTGTGTCTCTGTGTGTGTGTGTGCACCTAGTGTAGTTGAGCGTAGCTCATGATCTTGTTGAAGGTGTCATATCCTCTGTGTGTGTGTGTGTGTGTGTGTGTGTGTGTGTGTGTGTAACCAGGGGTACGTTCGTCGTAGGATTGAAGCTAAGTTAATCAATTGGCCTTTTAGCCCGTTAAGATTAGCGAGCTGATTGAGAACAGCAAATATCGGTTCATTAACGGCTGATCCGCATCCTAATCATGTGGTTAATTTCAACCAGGCTAAAGTTATCATGGCATTTGCGCGTGCACGTCCTACTTCAAAAGGCAGGAAAGGTCGATCACCAAAACCATGATTTTCTAACGGTAAAATGGTTCTAAACTCAAAGAAAAGGGCTCTTTTTTTCTCCGCTGGCGAGTAGGAGATGAACATGAACGCTTATGAAGAATACAAGACCATAATCATGGCAAAATTCAACACCACCACCGCTGTGAGAGCAAGGTGTGTTGGGATGTTTATAGGGTGATATCTATGTATGAATAACTGACGGCAAGTGTCCACTGGTACAGAGGTTTCCTCTACCGGTTTGAATCTGCAAGGTTGCTAGTTCAAATCCCCTCACCTCCTTCCTCGATGTAGTTTTACATTTCCTTGGAAGTCGCTTTGAATAAAAGCGTCTGTTAAATGACTAAATGTATTAATAACAAATGCAATAAATTGAAGCAGTGAAAATAAATTGTCTGTATTTCTCTCTATTCTTATCATGAGTCCACCTTAATCATTTTCTACAATAATGATATGCTATGGTGTACTAATAACACTCATATAATTATGAGTGCTTTGTTCTCTGCATCGCAGACACTACAAGAATAATGGATCTTGGCGATCGCAAAGAACTCTCTCCCTCCGCTAATCTAACTCTAATATCAGTTCTTGGTCAATGGGATCCCTCCTTTTTACGGGGGTGTGGCAAGCTTATCCAGCTACACTTAAGTTAGCCTGCCCTGGAGCAGGTTAGTGCTAATCGATATGTAACTATGGTGATTTATCAAAAGTTGCTTCCACGAACCAAAAAGAGGGGCGTTTTTTATCTTAGCCTGAAAATTAGCTGGCTAAACCGCTTAGCGAGCTACGACGAATACCCCCCAGGGGGGTATTCCACGTACGTGGTTTAGTGACAAACCTGGAGAAGTTAACTAACTAGAAGTAAGTGGTAAACCTCC
>NC_045160.1:30351213-30361213 GCF_900700415.2 Clupea harengus | reverse complement strand
GTTGAAATGGAGGAAGGTCTTAGGCCAGGACAATTCGGCTCGGCCCAGCTGCGGGATCCCAACCTGACCCAAGCCTGGAGAGACGTCCAAGTGATAGAAGGTCAAAAGCAGGATGGGGTGAGTCAAGTGTCTTTTCCACATTTTATGATCAAGGATAAGCTGTTATATCGGGTAACTAAGAAGAACTCTGATATCTGTGAACAGTTGCTTATCCCAAAAGAGTATGCTTCAAAAGTGTTGTACCTAGCCCACTCCCACTTACTAGGGGCACATTTAGGAAGGGAGAAGACGTATGAACGTGTTCTCAGCCGTTTCTACTGGCCGGGAGTCAAGAGGGCCGTGGAGGAGTACTGCCGACATTGTGCCGAGTGTCAAATCAACTCCCCAAAGGTAGAGTACCGAAGTCCTCTGATACCCCTTCCCATTATTGAAACACCCTTTAGCCGGATTGGCATGGACATAGTTGGGCCCTTACCAAAGTCTAGCCGTGGTCACCGCTATATCCTAGTGATCCTGGATTATGCAACCCGTTACCCGGAGGCAATTCCTCTACGGTCTGCTACTGGGAAGGTGGTCGCCAGGGAGATGTTTCTGCTCTTCAGTAGAGTGGGCCTGCCAGAAGGAATCCTGACAGACCAAGGGTCCTGCTTTATGTCTAAAGTGATGAAATGTTTGTGCCAAAGCCTAAAGGTGAAACAAATCAGAACCTCTGTCTATCACCCTCAGACCGATGGACTTGTAGAGAGGTTCAACAAAACCTTAAAACACATGCTGCGCAAGGTAATCGCTGTTGATGGTAAGAACTGGGACCAGCTGCTGCCTTATATTCTGTTCTCTATACGCGAAGTACCCCAGGGTTCCACTGGATTTTCACCGTTCGAGCTTCTGTACGGTCGGAGGCCTCGGGGCTTGCTGGATGTGGCCAAGGAAGCCTGGGAGCAGCAGCCGTCCACCCAGCGCAGCATCGTGGAGCATGTGGAACAAATGCACCACCGAATGACCCAAGTCTGGCCCTTAGTTCGGGAGCACATGCAGCAAGCCCAAGCGCAACAGGCACAAGTATACAACCGTGGAGCCCAGGTGAGAGAGTTCAAACCAGGAGACAAGGTAATGGTTTTAATTCCAACAAATGATTGCAAGTTTTTAGCCAAGTGGCAAGGGCCTTATGAAATACTGGAACGGGTGGGGCCCGTGAATTACCGTGTACGGCAGACAGGCCGTAGGAAAGCCCAACAACTTTACCACGTAAATTTACTGAAGCCATGGCGTGAGCCTCTCCCTGTCCCCTCCAATGTCCTGGTAGCTAACCTGCCTCCCCAGGTCCTCCCGCCAGTGAAAATGGGTGACCAGCTGTCATCCCGGCAAGGACAAGACCTCCGAGAACTGCTCGATAGAAACAGAGATGTCTTCTCTGAGGCCCCGGGACGAACAACAGTCATCGCCCATAACATCAGAACAGAGCCGGGAAAGACAGTAAGGCTACGACCATACCGAATCCCAGAGGCCAGACGGGAGGCCATCAGAAACGAGGTGAGGAAAATGCTTGACCTTGGGGTGGTGGAGGAGTCACACAGTGCCTGGTCCAGTCCTATAGTCCTTGTTGGAAAGCCGGATGGCAGCATTAGGTTCTGCAATGACTATCGAAAGTTAAATGAGATTTCTCTGTTTGACACCTACCCTATGCCCCGGGTAGATGAGCTGGTCGAGAGGTTAGGACCTGCCCGGTTCATCTCCACGCTAGATTTAACCAAAGGATATTGGCAGGTTCCACTCACCCCACAGGCAAGGGAGAAGACGGCCTTCTCAACGCCAGATGGTGCCTTCCACTATCGAGTCCTTCCATTTGGTCTTCATGGAGCCCCGGCAACGTTCCAGAGGCTCATGGATAAGGTGCTCCGGCCACACCAGGACTACGCTGCAGCATACCTGGACGACATTGTTATCCACAGCACGTCATGGGAGAACCATCTGCAGCACCTAGAAGCTGTTCTCCAGGCCTTACGAGAGGCGGGACTGACAGCCAACCCTGCAAAGTGCTCCCTCGCCTTGGAGGAGGCGAATTACCTTGGGTACACTGTCGGACGAGGAAATGTGAAACCCCAAGTAAAGAAGGTGGATGCCATTACAACCTGGCCCCAACCCCAGACCAAACGGCAGGTGAGAACCTTTCTCGGGTTAGTGGGGTATTACAGACAGTTCATTCCTAACTTTGCCTCTTTAGCAGCCCCTTTACATGAGCTGACAAGCAAAAGTGCATCTAACCGGGTGAAGTGGACGGAACAGACACAGCGGGCCTTCAACGCCTTGAAGAAAGCCCTCTGCAGCGAAACCGTGCTACACACCCCCGACTTTGGCAAGAGGTTTGTGCTTCAGACAGATGCATCAGAGGTAGGCCTTGGGGCAGTCCTGTCCCAAGTACAGGATGGAAGTGAATACCCCATAACCTTTGTTAGCCGCAAACTACTTCCCCATGAGAAGAATTATGCGACCATAGAAAAGGAGTGCCTAGCAGTTAAATGGGCAATCGGAAAGTTAAGGTATCACTTACTGGGTCGAGAGTTTACGTTGGTCACTGACCACGCACCATTGAAGTGGATGGCCTTCAATAAAGATAGGAATGCCAGAATAACCCGTTGGTTTCTACACCTACAGGACTTTAAGTTTACAGTGGAACACAGAGCCGGAAGACTGCATGGGAACGCTGATGCCATGTCAAGAAGGGACGACTGCCTGTGGTCTGCCGCTCCCCACCGTGGTTCGGAGCTGAGGGGGGGGGGTATGTGATGGCCCAGCCGGTGAGCAGTGCCCCACATGGCTGAGTGCAGCCAAACGAAGGCGATTAAGAGGCATGGTGCTGGATGGGCGGTACTACCCCAGAGGATTCGCATAGGGAACTCCTCCCCACCCAGGTGTCTCTGGTTGTCCCTCCCAGGTGCACTCAATCAACCAGGCAATCAGGAGCCTTTTTAAACTCAACCAGAGGATACGGAAGCCAGACTGTCTTGCGCTACAGAGGAGTGAGAACCAGACGCCTTCCAAGACAGTCTCAGGGAAGAGCCCGACGGAGCCCCTGACGCCGACGGCCAGACCGGTGAAGATTTCTGAGTTACCTTTTTGCGCCCCCTCCCTTTTCCCCCTTCAGTTTGTACAATAAAGCTAAGTTCTGTTCACCGCAACTCCTGTGTCTGACTTCTCTTTTTCCACTTTGTGTACCCACTGGTTGCCCTTGCAAGGCCAGGCTCCCACAACACACACTCACACACAGTTACTCACACACACTCTCACACACACACACACACACACACACGCACACACTCACACACACTTACTCACACACACTCACACACACACACACACACACACACGCACACACACTCACACACACATATACACACACACACACAAACACACATAAACACACACACACACACACACACACACACACACTCACACACACACACACACACACACACGCACACACACTCACACACACATATACACACACACACAAACACACATAAACACACACACACAAACACACACACACACCCACACACACACTCACACACAGTTACTCACTGTGACTGTACCTAGTTTTTATATGTTCGGTAATCCTGTCATTCACCATACACACCGTGAATAATATTAGTGCTTTCGTCAACCATTCCACCTCTAAAGTTTAAAAACATTCTTACCCTTTTCTGTTAAAATAAACACACCATACGATGTCTTGTCTCTTAAATGTTCAGTTTATTTAGTTTAATGTAACACACACACACACACACACACACACACACACACACACACACACACACACACACACTCATATTTCATAGCGTTTTAACCCTAACCCCACCGTTGGTGTCTCATCTTCTGTTTGTTTTTTCGTGTCCGCGCCTAAATGCAGATTTAAAAAGACACTTTCACTTCCGGGTTACCCGGAAGTGAACTTGGTTTGTTTTGAATAGTTTTTAGGCTGTTCAATGATGTGTCGGCTTTTGCATGCCTTCAGACAGCAAGGGTGCTTGCCATGTAATTGCATAATTTTCCAGCTATTTGGAACATAGATTTGTACCCATAGATTTTTAGCTGTTTAAGCTTGATAGTTTTGCCTGCCTGAGATGCCCCTGTATACTTTTGTAAAATGGTATGTTCCAATTGTAGGGGCATGTTCAGGCCTTATTTAAGGTCAGGGTTAGGGGCGTGTTCAGGCCTTATTTAAGGTCAGGGTTAGGGTTAGGGTTAGGGGCATGTTCAGGCCTTATTTAAGGTCAGGGTTAGTTAGTTAGGGTGGACTCTTCAGTCTTTCAGGAGAGCTGGTAGTGTTGATACATACGTAAGTCTTAGAGCTCTGGGTCAGGGTCAGGGTTCTTAGAGATCTGGGTCAGGGTCAGGGTTCTTAGAGCTCTGGGTCAGGGTCAGGGTTCTTAGAGATCTGGGTCAGGGTCAGGGTTCTTAGAGATCTGGGTCAGGGTCAGGGTTCTTAGAGATCTGGGTCAGGGTCAGGGTTCTTAGAGCTCTGGGTCAGGGTCAGGGTTCTTAGAGCTCTGGGTCAGGGTCAGGGTTCGAGCTCTTAGAGATCTGCCAATGTACCACTGTGGATTCGTGAATGTAGGCATATGTCAGGGATAAGACCCTCAACAGTTAGTTAGCAGGTTAAGAACACTACCCAGCATATAAGTGAACTGGACGGTTTTCGAACGGGCCCCGACGGAGACAGACACCTTAAGTCTGTCTGACGTGCCATGCTGAAAACAAGTCCTTTTATTCAAACACAATGTTTACACAGTATGACAGTCAAGACGCTGGGATGCACTTAGGATACCTTCAGCTCAGCTGAATTCTACTTCTGCTTAGCAACGAGACATTTCACAACCCGCTCTCTCCTTCTTATCTTATGTAAACATATACGTTAGGTTTCTGGGTTAACATTCTTGACTCTGCTAATTGTCTTCCAAAGTCCAATCTACATGGAGAAGCAGGGCACACAGCATTTTGGAAGAAACCTTAAAACAAAAAGACATTCATGATAAAATATACTAATACTTTCTTTAACATTTCCCTCCTGTTTATCATGAAAATAACACTAGTATAAACATCATTAAACTAAAACATCATCATCTTGATGGTTCAAGACAACAGTACACTCCATACAGAAGTACATACAAGACTAGACATGAGAACTTAGAAACATGTAGAAATACACATCATAAAAATACAAAAAGTATACAAATTGCTACAATAGAGAACAGACCTTTCACCATCATTTACCACCATGTACCAGATGTAAACCAAGCAAACACATTTCACCACGGAACATTAACCACTTTGTCTTGTAATAAAGCATCACATAACAACCTTCATTTGCTGTAAGGCTTCAGTCACAGAGACACTATGAATATAATCCAATATCCAAATACAACAGATATCAGTCACAAAACTCCCCCACTAGCAGCAGTCATTAACAAAATCCTAACCTATAGTTAAGGGTTTCCATTCTTAACATGACTTTTCTTACTCATAGGGCCTGAAACAGAAACAAAATAACCTTGGAGCTGGTGGTCCAAATCTTTTAGTCATCAGCACATCAGTCCCCCACACGCTGTCATGCTTCTCAACAGCAAATCTCTTCTTACGAGATCACTCTGCCTGCGAGATAGCACTAACAACACAAAAATGGTCCATGACCTGGGCGGGGGCGCTTACGCCACCCCAGTGTGGAAGAAGATGACTGTACCATATACTACCACACAACCACAATACCTCTCTCACCTTAGGGGTACCCTTGTCAGAGTGGCAATGCCCTGCATTCCAACCTCAACATAAGGACCTGTTCCTATGGACAGGGTACGACGTTGGCTGAGGAAGCAGTGTTTGATGACAGTATAGCAGTATCGATGACAATTTCATTACACTGTTTCCGTCTCAGAGAGCCTACTCTCGTTGTTCCACTAATAGAAAAACACATTAGGAATATAGAATGGACTGCCACTTAAGGTGACAGCTAGGTTGTGGCATGTTTTTTAGTTCTGCTAGTGGGTGGGTATTGTTACACAGATCCTGCACCTGGGTATCGTCTGTATAATAAAATGGCTTACTGTAGCCCCAGTTGTCTGGGGCACACTTCTCTCCAACACAGATTATTGCTTGGAATGAGAGTAGCCTTAATTTAAGTCTAGGGTGAAAGTAGGATGTTGGCATTAAGGTACATACATAGCAATTAGTCTTATCAAGTCTGTTCGCTTGCATGGATGCATATCTATACCATGAATTAGTAGAATACCGGTGAGTAACATTCCCCAGGACCTCATGTTCCCCATATGAAATCCACCTCTTATGGATTCTCTCATTTACACTTGTGGAGGACCAGAGACCCATTATTACTCCTGAAGTAACCACTAATAGCAGCAGCTTAGACATTGTTATAACGGAGTGATATGATGTATACAGAAAAACAATAAACACAAATAAACAAGAAAAACAAAAAACACAGATACACCTCTACTATGTTGAGCAGCATCTCTAACCCTCAGGGCACTCCCTGGAAGTTAGGTGACGTTCAAACGACCAAGATTTAAACACTTAGCCCCCTGCCGGCGCCACAAAACGCTACTCAACGCTAGTGGTGGATCCTGGTAATGCTCTGAATGTTCTGAATGTTCTAATTGTTGCAGTGTGACAGGTGAATCCAGGTGGAGCGTTCAGCGATCTTGACGGCTGTTGGGGTGGCAAGTACACTTGGCATGGTCCCTCCCACCTGTCGTCAGACCAGTTCTTTCTTTTGATGACTTTGATGAACACCCAGTTTCCCACCTTCACCTGGCCTTGTACCTGTGGAGACACAGAAAAAACTCGAACAGTATTGGGTTCTTTACATTCCCTAGTTTGTAGTGTAATTTGTGGCACACCAAAAGTTGGTCTTATTCTTTTGCACAGTGATTTTGCTACTGTGAGGAAATCTGGGGTTGAGCTGGGAAATACCTCTATCCATTTGGAAGACACATCAATTATAACCAAACAGTATTCCAGCCCTTTGGTTTTGCTAAATTGGATATAATCCATGTGTATTACCTGGAAAGGATAATCAGGCTTGGGGAACTCGCCCCTCTTTGGCCTGAGGTTTCCCTGTGAGTTATGCCGAATGCATATTTCACATTGCTGACAAATTTTTTTTTTTAATAAAATAAAATTTAATTTATTTTTTTTAATTTTTTTTTTATTACTATTATTATTTATTTTTTTAATAGGTTATATGTTGTACAGTGTTTATGTACTAGTCTTTATCTCCCCCCTGTTGAGGCATGGATATTCCCATGACTCAAAAAATTGCTGCCCATTTGTATAGAGCTCGCAACAGGATGGGTTTTCTATCTGGACTTACATATACCTCATCTTTCAGAGTCGCCCAGTTTTATCCAAATTTCCCTTTTCACTTTTGGGTGCTTGTTGATGCATGTTAACTACACCATCATCCTCTGTTCCCTGTGTTAGATACAGGCCAGCTGCCTGCTTGTCTGCTTTATATGCTAGGTAATAAAAGCATTAAGACTGCATGGGATACTTTAACGACGAGTTCATGAACCAGCACAATTTCTGCTGACGCGTGAACGGCCGATGCATCCGCGAGCACTGCTTGTACACATGATGGTGTAGCACGAGCTACCGGGTCGAGTTGGGTCGAATAAAATGCGATGGGTCTCATTTTGATCCCCCATACTCGAAGCAAAACAGACGTCATGAATCCATGTCTGGAATCAACCATAAGGACGAAAGGTTTCGCATAATTTGGGAGAGCCAGTACTGTCGAGCTGGCTATTTTTTCTTTTGTCGCTTGAAAAGATTCTGAACCCTCTTTAGTCCACGTAACCTTATCGTGGGGTGCCATTGGTTGAGAGAAAATCATATCATGCATAGGTCTTACTAATTCTGCATAATTGGGTACCCACTGACCTGTGTTCAAGCCACGGGCTTGAATCAAATTGCTTGTCCGCTCAGTCAATTTTTAATTATGCAGTATCAAATAGTTTGCTTCTGACGACTACAATTCAACTATCTCCTTTAACGGCGTAGTTGGTTCCATATCTACCAAAAACATTTCTGAATTTAAATAATATTACACTAATATGTGTAGTCTGATTATTATTCTTTTCACCTCCTCTCCTTCTAATTACGACCGTGCGTGTGTGCGTGAGAACGTGCGTGTGTGAGATTGGGTCCTCTGTTCCCCCTAAACTAACAGCCCCCACCCGTGCGCTTCTCTGTCCGTCTGAACAGTCACTCACACTGGTCTGTTTAAAAAGTCGAAGTTGCTTTTTAGCGATCTAACGTCTTAAAAAACAATCTACAATAATTCCGGGCTATGTTAGTCACTCAGTACTTTGGCACATACAATAGCTCACAACACATCACAATCTCGTATTTCCACTTTTCTCTTGTTATGCCCTCTGACGGCGCACTACTAAGGTAACGAGAGAAAGTTTAATCTGATCTTTTTCGTGTCATGCGCGTCGCGCTCTCAGCAATTTTAAATGCTCTCTCTTCACAGATGTTACACAAAATACCTTCAAGTAAACTATGTCAACAACTGGTCACTTGCTTATTTTAGTTTTAAATATCAATTTAAAACGTTAGGTTCCAAACAATACTCTTGCTCCAATGACTGAATGTCCACATCAACACGCAACCGTGTTCGTCATTTCATCTATCAAGTTGACACCCTGAATAAAAATATACGGACATTTGCGATTTACCCCACAGGACTTGACCTATCATCAAACCGTCAAATCTTCGTTTAGTCTCGCCTCGGAGCACCAAACAATCTCTTAATGAAACAAATGAACTCGTTTTTGCAAATACAATTCTTGCAACACTGGAATTATTTCCATTCATTACTATAATATCTATATATTTATAGCACTCTGAGATTTCTCTGAATCATACTCCTTTATTCTTCATTATAGATGCTACACTGCATTTCGTTGTCTCAGTACTTGTACTCTATGCAATGACTATACAGTTGAATCTAATCTAATCTTAACTCCGGGCCTCTACCCCTGCGGCTATTCATGCAATTCGATTATTTGGATAGAGATTTTTTTAGTTGATCAGACCAAAATTCCTCATCCTCAAATCGATCTGCACTTGTATTATTTTATTTAAGCAGTATCGCCATCATTATCATATAATGATACAATGATAATTAGATGATACACAATGATGATCACAATTCCAATGTGTCCCTTCCCCACCTGTGCTGTTAAATCAAATTAGTACAATGTAAGGTCTTTTATATCCAATAAGACCTCCTCCCTCTGTTTTGATTATTGCCTTGTGTTGCTTGTCACGTGCTTAATTAATTAATTCAAACCACCGGTTATCTTGGGTTGTTGGAAAAACCACACCCCTGCCTTTTTGAGGGCCCGTAGGATTCAACCAATTGAAACAAGCACGTTCTGACTCACAAACAAGGTTAATGAAACACAATGAGTAAGTTCTGAATGAGCCACTTATCCGTTTGAAACAAAGGATTATAATCCTTCTGGAAGTATTAGCATTCAGCTTCTTACAGTTGTGTTTATTTTCAGCCACAGTCACTGGTGGCTATTTCAATGAGACACATGGATTGCGCGCGTGCGCAGTGTCTGTCTATGCCAGTATCTCAATTTCTCATTCACAAATGCTCAACTCTATTTATGTCTTACATAATTTCTAGTAACTCCCCCTTCACGCACTTAAGACTAAAAAGTGCGTGCAAATGAACAAAGCAGATAAATGTATAGAGTTCTTACGTGGCCACCGTAAAAAGCTCTATAGTTTATCAAGCCTGCAGTTTTACCCCTCTTTCTCTACAAGAATAACACTTAACCTCACTTTCTTTTAATCTTCTTCTTCACTTTCCATTGACTTTCTCATTCTCACTTTCCACGTACCTTTTCATTCTTACTTTCTTAAAACCATCTTGCCTTCTTACTTTCTTCAAACCATCTCATTCTTACTTTCT
>NC_045160.1:30341213-30346213 GCF_900700415.2 Clupea harengus | reverse complement strand
AATGAATGTCAATCTCAGTCGGTTGGTGCGTCAACTAATTTACAATGGCTTGCATGGATCCATTTTGTCTTGTTAGCAACCCTAATGGCAGATGGAGTAACTAACAGTATCTGATACGGCCCTTCGTATTTGGCCTCTAGCGGAATTCTTTGTGGTTTGTGAATCATGACCCACTGTCCAGGCACCAAAGAGTGTCCTCCCTCTGGCGGCTCAACCCAGGCCTCTTTGACTTGGTTGGACGTCAGCTGGAGGGTCTCTGAGAGCTTGATGCAGTAGTTCATTAATGCGTCTGAGGTGAGGTGCACATCGGCTTTGCGTAGGTCAATTGAGCCTGGGAAGCTGAAGAACCGGCCAAACACCACTTCGTAAGGGGACAGGCCCACATCTTTGTTGTGTGTAGCTCTCATGCTACTCAGCGCAATGGGGAGCGCGTCCACCCAAGGTGTTCCTTCTTGATGCATCTTTGCCAGTCTTTCCTTCAGTGTTCTGTTTGCTCGTTCCACTTGTCCTGATGATTGCGGGTGGTAAGGACAGTGAAAAGACCATTCGATGTTCAGCATTCGGCATACCTCTGCACAGACTGCTCCGGTGAAGTGACTTCCATTATCCGAACAGATCTGATCTGGTAGGCCATAGCGAGGAATGAAATCTTTGACCAGCACTTTGGCTGTGTGTGCAGCTGTTCCTCGGCGGGCAGGGTAAGCTTCAATCCAACGAGAAAATTTGTCGATGACCACGAGGACGTCTCTGTATCCTTTGCACGCTGGCAGTGTGATGTAGTCCACTTGGAGGCAACGAAAAGGACCAGGGGGGGCAGGAACCTTCAGCATGGGAAGTTTTACTTTCCGATCATGGTTGTTTTTCATGCAGGTGACACATCGCTTAACAACATCTTTTGCCACGCCGGTGAATTTTGGATTCCACCAGACCTGACTAAACCTATTGCGCATCTTTTCCACACCCACATGTCCTAGTGAGTGAAGTTGCGTGGCTAGGTATGGCAGTACGTTCTGCGGGGCCACCGTCTTCGTTCCCTGTCGCCACACCTTGTCATCGTGTAGTTTTGCACTGTTTCCCATCCAATCCCATTTCTCCTCTTGGCTTGAGGCATTTTGCATCTCCATTATGCTCGCTAAGCTTTCCTTCCGCCATTCTTCGTTTTCAGATTCCTTTCTCAATCGAAAGCATTTTGCGTAGTCATTTTCCATTCCGAGGTCAGTTTTCATTTCAATGTTTCCATTTCTCCTCCCCTCTTTTTGTCTTGCTGCTTTTCTGGATGCGTCATCAGCTAGCGCGTTACCACGGGCTTCTGGGGTGTCCAAGTGAGTGTGAGCTTTCACCTTGACCACCGCCAGTTCTTTGGGGAGTAGCATTGCGTCCAATAAGTCTGCTACTAATTGACCATTTTTTATGGGCGTGCCTTTGGCCGTGACAAACCCTCGTTGGGCCCAAAGACGGCCGAAGTCCATCACGACCCCCAAGGCGTAACGGGAATCGCAGTAGACTGTGGCAGACTTTCCTTCAGCCAATTTGAGTGCTTGGGTTAATGCTTTCAATTTTGCTTGCTGTGCTGATGTTCCGGGATCCATAGATCCTGTTTCCAAGACTTCGTGTTCCGTTGTGACAGAATAATCCCCATCGCCGTCCTCGCGGCTGTCCCGCTCGCTGTCCAGGGCCGAATGGCGCTCTTTGCTGGCCTGCAGTCGCCTCATGGCACCCAGGTCCTGGTTGAGACGACCGTTGGCCTCCTGCTGCTCGGCCAGAGCCCCGCGTGACTGCTCAAGCTGCTTCTGAGAGTCCTGCAGTGTGGACAGCAGTGCCACCTTCTCTCGTTCCACCTGGAGCAGCTGCTGTTTGAGGTTCTGGATCTCAGAGATGTTTAGCTCACTCAGCAGGTCATCCACCAGGCTGGGGGCTGGGCGGAAGTTATCAGACTTCTTGGGCGTGGAGGCACGGTTGTCGAGGGCGTGTCCTTCGGTCATCTTGACCAAGCCGTTCTCAAAGATGTGGATCACATCGTCGTCGTTGTTGGGCTCGTCGGTGGTCAACTTGAGGCCGTCCAGTGAAACAGCAAGCAGCGAGTCGCCCAGCGCCATGTGCTGCGTCAGCTCCTTGCGGAGGGCGGCCTTCTGCTCACGCTCCGTCTTGAGCGTCTCCAGGGACTCGGCCAGCTGCCGCTCCCAGATCTCCCGCAGACGGAGGGCCTCCTCCAGCTGGCTGTTCAGGTACTGGCCTTCCTCTTCCAGGCACCGCAACTCATGCTTGACCCCCTCAAACTCCACCTGGCCTTGCTTCAGCAGAGAGACTTGTTTCTGGAGGGTGATGTTCTCCTCCTCAAGCTCCGTGTAGTCCTGTAGCAGCCGGGCCTCACAGATCTTGTACTCCCTGACGTCATCACGGAGACGAGCCCTCTGAAGCTCCACCCGCTCATTACTCTCCCGGAGCTCCAGGGCCATGCTGGCCAACCTCTCGTTCTCGGCATGGGTGTTGCTCAGGTCATTCTTGGTCTGTCTCAGCTCGTTCTGCAGCTCATATCGCCCTTGCTCCAGCTCCTCCAGTTTGTCTGTGTACTGCTCGTGCAGTTCGTCAGCCTCCTCTTTCAGCTGGCGATTCTCTAAAAGAAGAGCGTTCCCCAGCTGTGCTGCCAAGATAACCTCTTCCTCTTTCTGCCGTGGAGCAGCCAACATTTCGTCCTGGTTCTGATACACAGGTATCTCCTCGTTGTCAAAATCAAATAAGTAAAAATCCTCCTCCAAACCCATTTTGTGGGATTTCAGGCTTACATCCACTCGACTCATGGCTGTAGTTTAGAACGAAACTTGTCTGGTTCTCTTTGAGGCTACAATAAATAATTAAATTCAAATTTCCAAATTCATTAACTGTAATTTTAACCACAATGTGTTTCCTCTGTGTCCTACACACTATAACCAAATTTAATTTTGACTTTCCCAATTTATTAGCTGTAATTTTAACCACAATGTGTTTTCTTTGTCTCTTCACACACTGCACAAATTCCACAGCATCTCCTATCTTCTCTCACACACACACACACACACACACCCCTCCCCCTCTGTAGGAGACAAAACGGGTGCGTGCGATCACCACTAGCCCCCACCCTACGCCTCCTCTGTCTTGGAAGAGGAGAGAGAGCGCAGCTATGAATGATCTTGTTCTCTGGCTTACCAGCCCAGAACCCTGTGGGTGTCTCAGAACTATTCCGGACCAAATTCCTCTTGACCACCCTCTGCCGTGCTGGATTCGGCGATCCGCAGCTCGACTATATGTATCTTATCCAAGCCTTCAGAAAACAAAATAACCAACGGTTTCCACACTTAGAACCAGCTAATCATAGAAACAGCCTTCACGCAACCTGGCCGAGTTGAGTTCAGGACACGTAAGCAACTTGTCGTCTAAACACAAGAACAGATCATATATCGGTTTTCGGAGTAATACTCCGAGCCTGACGTCAACCCCTCTACAGAATACGGCGAGACTGATAGAGTTAGTGTATACACAACCAAATAGCTATATCAACGAACATTAACAACAAACATTTGTAACAAGCAATTATAGCAAACATATATAACAAACATAGCATGTATCAAATGACACCAGCGCTTGAATCACTGATACAGGTTAATCATCAAAAGTACTAGATCCTTGATGGTACAACATTCCCACTCTTTTTTGTTTTAACTGATTGGCAGACTAAAAAAAGAAACCTAAAACAGACTTATCTAAACTAGTTCTTTAACTTCGTACTGGAACTGAGTGAGTTCAGCGAACATCACCTGGGGATGTGGAGCGGGCTCCAGTCCAGATGCGGCCTTCTGTGGAATGCGTCTTCCCCGGACCAGGCAGGCGATGTCACGACGACCAGGCAGGCGATGTCACGACGTCACGCAGCGGCCAGCAGAGAGATCCCGGGTTTCGGCACCACTGTGAGATTCTTTTGTAATTTAGTCTATTATACTTAATTCTAAAGGGGTGATGTAGTGGGTTGTTGCAATCAATGAAGCTGGAGCGGTTCGGATCTGAGCCAAGATATTTATTGTAGCAGACAAGAAATATCACTAAGTACTTTACTGAGTCTAAGTATCCTAAGTCTAAGTGGAACAGAGCTCTGAGAGTCGCCGCGGGTCGGGGTCTTCAGGAGATGGAGGTCCGTCTCTCTCTTCGCGAGCTGAAGTCTGAACGTGGAGCGTTGGGCACCACGTAATTTAACTATGGGTATTACGTAAACGGACACGAATGTATAACAATTCTTCTGACACGTACACTCGTACACATGCATGGCCATGACAGTCCATCAATGTCCTTCAGCCAGGTCTAGGATGGTTCACAACATATACATTCCACAGCGGCGCTGTCTCCGGGTGGGTCGGCATATGGCCTCCCTCCATTCTAACACAACCAAGAATGTGGGCCTCCACACATCAACAGGACGAGAGGGCCATGTACAAGTTTTTAGGAACATAAGAAATATCACTGGAATCTAACAGTGTGTGTGTGTGAGTGTGTGTGAGTGTGTGTTTGAGAGAGTGTGTGTGTGTGTGGCTGTGTCTATTATGTATGGTACTTACAGACGATGCGTTCTAAGGAATTAGCTAACATAAATACAAGGATCGATATGGTTTTTCGGATTAAGAGAGTGGTGTTGTTGTTTGTATTATCAACGGAAAAGTGAATAACCCTAGAGACGGCTCCTGTTACCGTAGAAACAATAAACAATAAACAATAAAGTCAGCTGTAGCTGCTGCAAATGACCAACGGAAAAAAGGTGCTTATTCCATAATGGCCACTAGATGGCGCTAAACTGCCAAACCTATTTTGTATGCTTGTCAAGGGCAGAACAAAGACCCTGGTGAAAACATATGCTGCTTTAACCTCTCGCCTCAACCACATCCCTGACACAGTAATGACCACATCGGACCACATTGATCATTGTAAGGTTATCTACTAAGGCATCCATTTACAGTAAAGTAATTTGACTATTAGCT
>NC_045160.1:30331213-30333713 GCF_900700415.2 Clupea harengus | reverse complement strand
CATGAACGTTTGGATGAAATGGTCATTTATTATCACACTAGCATTTAATTATCACGGCAAACAATTACACTGCACTGAACTGTAAGTAAAGTACAAAAAAGTTCAAGTAACGAAACCTGTAATTATTACTTGTGAACAAATATCATTCACGTCTTACTAGTCTAATCTAGTCACGCGAAAGTGAACGAGGTTAACAAATCCTTTCCGTTTCCTGTTCTGAGCCTATGCAGGTCACGTGAAAAATGATCCAAAGACTCGTACCCGAAAACCCAGTCGGGAAAATAACGAATCATTTCTGTTTCCTTGACTGAGCCTATGCAACAGTCTCGATGCGCGGCCACCAGAAAATGAAAGAATCTCTCTTTGAGAGGACTCGTTACTCCCGAGTCCTTGTAAGGATTGAGAGGACTCGTTACTCCCGAGTCCTTGTAAGGATTCGTTCACGAACGACACATCACTACAGGTTAGGGTGAACAGGTGGGCCACAGGCAGGTTAGATATTAAGATATAAGATGTTTAGTTTTCAAAATGAAAGAGGAGGGAATGTGTGTGTGTCTGTGTGTGTGTGTGTGTGTGTGAGTGTGTGTGTGTGTGTGAGTGTGTGTGTGTGTGTGTTTGTGCGTGTGTGTGTGTGTTTGTGCGTGTGTGTGTGTGTGTCTGTGTGTGTGTGTTTGTGCGTGTGTGTGTGTATGTGTGTGTATGCGTGTGTATTTTTGTGCGTGTGTGTGTTTGTGTGTGTGTGTGTGTGTTTGTGTTTGTGTTTGTGTGTGTATTTGTGCGTGTGTGTGTGTGTGTGTCTGTGTGTGTGTGTGTGTGTGTTTGTGCGTGTGTGTGTGTGTGTGTTTGTGTTTGTGTGTGTGTGTCTGTGTGTACGTGTGTGTGTCTGTGTCTGTGTGTTTGTGTGTGTGTTTGGGGAATGGGGAACGCACTGTGGAAGTGTGGTGTTGAAGCGTGTTTATTTGTGTGTGTGTGTGTGTTTGCTTTAATTTTTATTTCTAATCCACAGATATGAACCAGTGGGGCCGCATCCTGGAGACAAACAGGTAAAATAATAATAATTAAGACCTTTGTCAGGTTTTTTTTAATGGCACACACGACACACAGACGTGCATATATGGAGGCGACACAGGACACACACACACGCAGGTAAGCCTGAGATCGCGGTGAATTTATTTTCTGCTTTTTCCCATCCTGGACTGTCCTTCCTCAAGGACCCCCCAGAAGCAGTGGGCAGCTTGTAGCGCCCGGGGACCAAGTGAAGTGAACTGTCCATCTTTGGTCAGGGATGGACATGTGTTCTGTTGTTTTGCATGTTTTTTCTGTTGGGGTCCTTAGTGGAGGAAACCCCTTGTGAACACGGGGAGAACATGCAAATTCCACACAGAAAGGCCTGGGAGATAGCCCACTTGAGCACTGTGCACTCAGGGGAGGACCTGCCCCCCAGAGCCAACAGCTTCCCATGTGGGAATCGAACCCATGACCTTCTTGCTGTGAGGCGGCAGTGCAAGCAGTGCAAGCAACTGAGCCACCGTGCCACATGATGCAATTTGATGCAAATGATGATGATGATGATGATGATGATGATGATGATGATGATGATGATGATGATGATGATGATGATGAAGCAGTCGTAGTGTGTATTAGTAAGAAATGGTTGCTATGCAACCTACCTGGATGGCTTACTGATGAGCTTCACTATGTCAGTTTTAGTGGAGAGGACCCTAACCCTTAACCCTTCCCCCCTAACCCCTGACCCTAACCTAATGACCCCTGAACCCTTAACCCTTACCTATTGACCCCTGAACCCTGAACCCTTACCTAATGACCCCTGAACCCTAACCCTGTTAATTATAGTGAGGAGGGTTGGTTTATTTTCCTCTTTGATGCTTCTGATGTTGGTGTTTGCAGTTACCATGGAGATGATGATGATGATGGTGATGTGTGATGATGATGATGATGATGATGATGGTGATGATGATGATGATGATGATGGTGATGGTGATGTTTATGATGATGATGATGATGATGTGTGATGATGATGATGATGATGATGATGATGTGTGATGATGATGATGATGATGTGATGGTGATGGGATGTTATGATGATGATGATGATGATGTGTGATGATGATGATGATGATGATGATGTGTGATGATGATGATGATGATGATGATGGTGATGGTGATGTTTATGATGATGATGATGATGATGTGTGATGATGATGATGATGATGATGATGTGTGATGATGATGATGATGATGAGGATGATGATGAAGATGATGGTGATGTGTGATGCTGTTTATTGCAGTTCTGACAGTGATGAAGACGAGGATGACGATGAAGACGTTGACATCTCGTCAGAAGCCAAATGTGACGGATCTATTTCTCTGGTCAAGTCTGAGAACACTTTGGGTTGGGATGGAGATGACGAGGGGGGCCACCTCCTCTTCCTCGCTGTCCTCCCTCCAGATGGAGACGACTCCACCTCCCCCCTCCTCC
>NC_045160.1:30306618-30311618 GCF_900700415.2 Clupea harengus | reverse complement strand
AGTAATATATGTCTATGTGCTGACGTGTCTGCTACTAGCGCTGCTGCAAGTAAGAAGATGATAAATGCTGCTGAAAGTAAGAAGAATACAAAGCCTCTCTCACTAGCAATGTCTTCGGACGAAGATTTACTGTTATTATTGCTGTGATTTATGAAATAACGGGCGTTATTCCTGGGGTTTTATGTTATTAAAATAAATGATTTAAATTTGACACTGAATTTGTGTTTCTCAATGTTTATTATTAGAAAACATCAACACATCCACACACATTGTCCATGTCACAAGAGTCTTCATATCATAGCCATCTGCCATGGAACAGCACCAGCTATAACAGTGCTCAGCTATGTTCAAGTTCAGTACATCTACTTCATGCTGGGCTCAAGCAAGCATATATACCCTCCACTCCGCTTTTCGCTAGATTATGCAATGACCTTGCATGACATGATAGCATGGAATATGTAGATGTATAGTGCACAGAATAACGTTTGCAATGATGTAAGTTGCGTTTGTTGATCACGTATGGTTAATAACATATTAATTGTAGAAGGGACATGATAAAATCAAGATCTTCCCTTGGTGAAAAAACTTTCGCCGATATCTTTGTACGAGAGATGGGTTAGGTGCTCAAATTTCCCGAAAGTTCCACGAAAGTTCTCCAGCGTTTAAATGAAACGTTGAAGAACGCTGATCTCCATGAGAACTTTTGTGCATGTTCAAAAATTAATTTTCGGATCAGCGATCTCCGCCGATCACCGCCGATTGCTGACGATTACAGCGTTCACCAGCTTTCACACAACGCTCTTCTGGTGCTATACCAGCGATCATGGACGATTACCAACGTTTCCTCTAACGTCATAGAACGTTGACCAGAACGTTATGGTGTGACGGGGCCTTTACATCGATACCGGAATAAAAAAAAATGTAAAATAATAATCTAAAATCGTTTTAAGGTATATATAGCGGAATCGGGGGAAAAAATCTAAAAATTAATATTTAAAAAAAAAATAAATAAATAAATTTAAGAATTGATAGGAAGATTGATAGGAATCGAAAAGGACTTTGGAGGAAATCGGCCGACTGGGATTCCCATCCCTGTGTGTGTGTGTGTGTGTGTGTGTGTGTGTGTGTGTGTGTATGTATGTGACCTACCTGACACTGTGTGTGTGTGTGTGTGTGTGTGTGTATATATATTTATGTGTGTGTGTGTGTGTGTGTGTGTAACCCTGTGTGTGTGTGTGTATGTGTGTTTAACCCTGTGTGTCTGTGTGTGTGTGTGTGTGTGTGTGTAACCCTGTGTGTGTGTGTGTGTGTGTGTGTGTGTGTGTGTGTATATATTCATGTGTGTGTGTGTGTGTGTGTGTGTGTGTGTGTGTTCTCAGGCGTGATGGCGGTGTTGGTTCCCCGGTTGGATCTGGTGATTTCTCTGGTCGGCGCGGTGAGCAGCTCGGCGTTGGCGCTGGTCTTTCCTCCGCTGGTGGAGCTGATCGTCCTGTCGTCCGCCGCGTCCTCCCTCTCTCCCTCGCTCTCTCTCTCCGCCCCTCGCGCTGCTCTCTCTCCCTCGCTCTCTCTCTCCGTCCTCGCCAAGGACCTCACCATCGTGCTCCTCGGCATTCTGGGATTCCTCAGCGGCACCTACGTCACGCTGGAGGAGATCATCAGCCCCACGGACCCCACCCCTCGTCATGGCAACGCCACCTGGACCACGCCCACACCTTCAGCCCCGCCCCCTTCAGCCACACCCAGACTATGACCCCCCTAAACACACACACACACACACACACATATACACACACACTCTCCTTCAAACATCTACACACACAAACACACACACACACACACACACACACACACACTCCTTCAAACATCTACACACACAAACACACACACACACACAAACACAAACACAAACGTACTCATGCACACACAGATACACACACACACACACACAGCGACCAAACAGCGTCTCACACACACACACACACACACTGCGACCAAACAGCATCACACACACACATCGACCAAACAGCATCTCACACACACACACACACACACACACACACACACAGGGACCAAACAGCATCACACACACACACACACACACACACAGCGACCAAACAGCGTGACACACTCAAACAATGAAACCAAGAGGGGGGTGTGTGTGTGTGTTATGCTCACGGTACAGACTATCAGGTGTGTGTGTTTACACAGCAGGACTCTTGTGTGAGAGACACACACACACACACACACACACACACACACACACGGAATGTTAGGCACCAAGCCTCTGATTGTTAACACTATTAGAACTTGAATAATATATTATTAATAAATACATTTTTAATCTTTAAATACTTAACTCTGATTCGTGTGTGCTTTGGTAAATGTGTCTGTTTCGAGTCTGTGTTTGTGTGTGTGTGCGTTTCAGTGAGTGTGTGTGTGCGTTTCAGTCTGTGTGTGCGTTTCAGTGCGTGTGCATTTTGGTGCGTGTGTGTATGTGTATGCTTTTCAGTGTGTGTGTGTGTGTGTGTGTGTTAGGGGTGGGCGATATGAGCTAAAATTCATATCACGATATTTTCCACTGTCCAGAAGATATCGATATGATATCACGATATATGAGGGGAAAAAATCTGAATCACATTTTAATAGCCCTTCTTAGCTAAATGACATTAGTTAAGGCAAAATATGTCATCATGAAAAGTAAAAATCAAATAATGATAAAATAAATATGTATCTACTGATATGTGCTACAAATGTAATTTCTGTATGATTTCAAGCATTTTTATAATCAAAAATCGCTGAATTTGCGCATGTCCTGTTCAAACAGAGAGGAGACATGCGAGGTGAGGCAGCGACGAGCAGCGCCTCATCTCAGATTGTGCAATCCCTCACTAACTGGGTTGAGCGCATGCCTTTTGCTTTCTCGTTGTTTGTCACCACTGTAGTATTTGTGGACACTTGTATTATATGTCCTTTCTATCCATAGAATAGGTCATGTATTTCACGTATGTGTAGAACCTATAGTCTTGCTGATCTGACATAAACCCGCATAGCAGTGAAAAAGCACTGAGGGGAGGCAAACAGTACCTCTGTCTCAATGAAGGGGGCGTGCGCGAGAGCCTGAAACCGGAGTTTCAATCGAAACGTGATATGTTAAATAATGGAAGACCAATGCCGGAGCTAACAGTTTTGCTTCAAACGACGGGACAGAAGATAACTCGATCGAATACTCACATTCAAAGCCAAATTGCTTTTGAAAAATGTTGGAACCTCAAGAATAGATTTGGCTTTGGACTAAGAGCGGAGACTATTAGCATGAGCAATATTCGCTAATATTACATTGATATCAGAGTGAGCCCTTTGTCGAGTTCCCATTATTTCTCTTAGGATTGTTTATATCTATGTGAAGCCATTTAACATCACACAAGTGCCCCGACTGATTATCTGACGATCTCAGCGTACAGACGTCAAACCCCTAGACACGTCGTTTTGTGATATATTTGTGATATATGGACTTAATAAATACGCGTTATTTTGTAGAAAACCGTTGTCATCTGCCTCCAATGTTATTGTTTCGGTCACGAGCTGGCCGGAACGTAACACACACACACACACACACACACATTCACTCTAACATTGTCACACACACACACACACACAGTGAACTCTAACATTAAATCACACACACACACATTCACTCTAAAATTGTCACACACACACACACACAGTGAACTCTAACATTAAATCACACACACACACACACAGTGAACTAACATACTCACACACACATTGACTCTAATATTGTCACACACACACTCACACAGTGAACTCCAACATTAAGAGACACACACACACACACACAGTGAACTCTAACATTAAGTCATACATACACACACACACAGTGAACTAACATACTCACACACACATTGACTCTAATATTGTCACACACACACTCACACAGTGAACTCTAACATTAAGAGACACACACACACACACACACTCACACAGTGAACTCCAACATTAAGAGAGACACACACACACACACACAGTGAACTCCAAACATTAAGAGACACACACACACACACACATGGTGAACTCTGATGAGTTAAACTTGTTTATTTTCTGTTAAAAAACATTTGATCATCTAGGATTCCATCCCGTCATCCCTGCAGGTTACAGAACGTACTGGAAGCATTCAGAAGTGTGTGTGCATGTGTTTATAGTGTGTGTGTTTGTATGTGTGTGTGCGTTGGTATAGGTGTGTGTATAGTATGTGTGTGTGCATGTGTACAAGTGTGTGTATAGTGTGTGTCTGTGTGTGTCTGTGTGTGTGTGCGTGTGTGTGTATGTATGATGCATGGACATATTGACATATTTACACTATACAAGCTGACAACTTTACACTCATCAGCAATATCACAATGCAGTCCCCTATCAAACACACACAGGTACACACACACACACACACACACACACACACACACATGTACACAAACACACATGTACACACACACACACACACACACACATGTACACACACACACACACACACACACACATGTACACACACACACACACACACACACACACAGCCCCTGTGTAACCCCAACCTCTGCTGTGATCCAGCAACAACATGCTTCTCTCCCTCTCTCATCCTCTCCTCTCCTTCCCGCCCTCTCCTCCTCTCCTCTCTCATCCTCTCCTCTCTCCTTCCCGCCCTCTCCCTCTCTCATCCTCTCCTCTCTCCTTCCCGCCCTCTCCTCTCTCCTCCTCTCCTTCCCCCTCTCTCCTCTCTCCTCCTCTCCTCTCTCCTTCCCCCTCTCTAATCCTCTTCTCTCTCCTCTCTCCTCCTCTCCTCTCTCCTTCCCCCTCTCTAATCCTCTCCTCTCTCCTCTCCCTCTCTCCTCTCTCCTTCCCGCCCTCTCCTCTCTCTCTCCTCTCTCTCTCCTCCTCTTTCCTCCTCTCCTCTCCTCCTCTCTCTGGTGACGTTATAAAGAGGACCT
>NC_045160.1:30271618-30276618 GCF_900700415.2 Clupea harengus | reverse complement strand
TTGGATCTTGAAGGAAGCAGCAAGTGCGAGTGGATGGTGGATAGTGATACAAAAATCCACAAAGCCTTTGTGAATTGTCAGTTTTAAATAAGAAAAAGCATTAGTAGGTACTGTAAAAGGCCTGACTACCTAAACATTAGGTTTAGAGGGAGGAGGGAGATTAGTAGGTCTGCATAAAAGGCCTGACTACCTAAACATTAGGTTTAGAGGAAAGAGTGAGAGATTAGTACGGACTGCGTAACAGACCAGAGTTCCTAAACGGGGGGTGAGCATGGTTGACCCTTCCGCGTAGCAACTGAAGTAGATAATCGAAGTAGTGTCTGAGCTCGTTAGCCTACTCTTGACCTACAATTTAGCCTACATCCCGGATGTGCTCACCCTCTGGGTTAGAGGTAAAGGATAAGCGTGTAACGCGACCAAGCACGGTTAGCGCGTGTAAAGCGAGTAGCGCAAATTTTTCAAATGTAAATAGGGCAAAGGCGTGTAAATAGGATAAAGAAAGGTAGAATTGAGTGCAGAGAGACACACAGCTGGCACTGCGCCACGCACAGTTCTGTGTATGAATCAGGAGGAAGTTTGAATTTTCAGACACCCGACTCCTGTCTTTATACAGAACTATAGGACAGAAGTGAATATTTGTAAGAGATAGTCTTTCAAAAGATAAGTGACTTGCAAATAAATAATAGAAGTAATACCCACAACTGTTGTGTTCAGCAAAAGTGTCAAATTAAGATCAGAAGTACTCAGATGATAGATTAAATCAGTGATATAGCACTGATTTAACACTGATATAACACACCTTTGTTACGTCTGAATGGGTAAGCTTTCGGTGGATGCAAGAATCCAACAAAAAGCCGGATTAGTGGATCATTCAGACTAACTCAGTGTGTTTAGTAAAACCTTGTTTGTGTATCTGCAATTCCCTTCGGTGGGCTCATGAACCCCTTGGCCGTACAGGAAACTGTATTAATAAGGCACCGGATTGGCGAGGAGTGATAAAAGCAAACAAGGTTCAGAAAACAATTAAAAAAAAAAAAAAAAAAAAAAGAGAGAAGAGAAAACAGGGGGGAAGGGAAAAGGCCTAATTGATTATAAAGGCCTAGTTCTCATCAAAAAAGTTTCTATAACAGGTCTAATTGGTTATAAGGGCCTGTTTCTGATAAAACACAACTGTGGGCAAGCATCTATATTTAGTCAACCATAGATGAACGTAGAGGAGGTAGAGAGGGAGTTAGAATTAGAGAATAAAACTCCAACAGCTATCAGGGGTGATTACAGAATAATAGCACCCAAGAGCCGTTGGTGGTTGGATACATTGTTAACTTACCCAGGCAAAACAGGGGCTGAGATAATAAGAAAACACGTAGAAGTGGTGGGAGCGAGTGCAGGGTATCTAAGAAGTCACTGCCCGTATCAGGAGGAGAACATATTGGAGTGGTTATCCTCGTTTGAGAATCGTCTGATCAATCCACAATATTTATTAGGATTATTTGACACAGTCTACGAAAAATCACTTCTCCCTCCAAAAGAGGGAGGGAAAAAACACGAAGTTAAGTGGACAGTAAAACTAAAAGAGTTCTATTACTGGCTCCACGACGACCCCATAGCTTTTGGAAACGCAGTTTGGGCGCCCGTAGAAAAAAGACAGAAAAAAGGGAGACCAGAAATTTGGTACGAGAAAATTCAGATAACTGTAATACCCCTCTGGGAGCGTAAAACGTGGGGAGACGGTGATATTTGGTTCCCGCCACCACACGTGAGGGGATACATAAATTTAAACAGTTTACTAGTCAATGGTGAGAAACCTAGATTCGCAGAAATCACAGAGAGAATACTAGGGGGCATTATAGTAGGTTGGGACCTGATAAATCCAGTACTTAACCCTAGACTTGCGTTGGCAGTAAACAAAGGAAGTGTAGCCAGTGCAGGTTGAGTTATGGCAGACCAAGCAAACTCGAGAGCAGGGTCAGCAGGTCAATTGGTGCTGGACATTAAAGAGCATTTTGACAAAAACAATGCAAAGGCGGTTGCAAAAGACAAAATCAGGAACTTAGAAAAGCTAATAAAAGATTGGATTAGGAGAGGATGGTATCCCGAAGCAGACAAACCTGTTCCAACCAGAGAAGATTGTGTAATGTTGAGACAGCGTTCAACAGATGAGATGGAACAGAAAAAGAGGAAGATAGATGAGAAAAACTTCCTCCAGTCGAAAAGACATGCCCGAGATGACTGGAGTGATGAGAATATATTTAGAGACGAAATAATGGGGATGATCATGAAAGGGGCGATAATGGCAAACAAAAGAAAGAGACAAAATTCAGTGGAGAAGGGAGAAAAGACACAGATCGAAAATGACCCAGAAAAAAGAGGAAAGAATATGGAAGAAAGTAGGGAGACAGAAAACACACTGTATCCACCTCTACCTGTGGCTACAGCCAGCGCGCCCCCACCATATAATGGGTTCAGCCGCAGGGACTTGGTAACACAAGCACCTATGGTGGTAATTCCTGCACAAAGATTAGAGATAATTGACGAAGAGATGGAAGGTGTGTCCAACCTAGTGAAAATGAAAACAGAATACATTGCAGATAGGGTAGACAGACTTGCAGAATGTACACACGCTTTAACGACAATGATGGCAAACACTGCACATTTAGTAACTGTAACTGGACAAGGGAGTGAACTGCGTTTAGCAACTGATTTAGCCCGCACACATGACCAATGTGTGAGCACAAATGGCCTGGTGCAGGCCTCATAGACAACATCAATGAAAGAATAGAGGAGGTAGAATCAGATACTGAAGAGGGCATGATCAGGGAGAATAGAGGGGCTGACAGGGCTGAGCGCACTGACCCCCCAGAATATGCCACATATATGTCATCTCATGATTTTGTACAGAGTGAGGGATTCAACAAGTCTAGAGAGGAGAGAGAAAGTGGTGAGAGGCAGAGAAAGGGAGACAGACAGAAAGAAGAAGTTCACCGCGCAGTGAGAGCAGAGAGGGTGGGGGCCGAGAGTTCACCCACAGTTCGCTGCTCAGACAGAGTTGAAAAGGTGGGGGCCAAGAGTCCACACACACTTCCCTGCTCCAACGGAGCAGAGAGGGGGGGGACTAGGCGCAAAGACACACACACACGTCCGGTTCAGACTATCACAGACAACACATCAAGACATGCAGGGCTATCCATTCTTCAGTATCCCAAGGAAGTGTATGATCAGGGGCAACCAATGTATACCCCACCTATATACACTTCTACCCCAGCAGTGAGGGATAGGAAAGGAGATCTAGATGAAGTTACTATAACGGGAAAAAGACTAGTGGCTGGTGATGTGATGAGAGGACAGAGAAGGCAACACTGGGAACCAGAAGATACGGACACAGAAGAGAGTAGTGAGGAGGAATATGAAATGAGGAAACTCCCAGTGAAGCTAGATCAAGCACACATGCATCAGATGAGAACAGGTAGAAGCTTGTACAAAAGGTACAAAGGTGAAGATGAACCCATGTGTGTCACACAAGTTCCACAGGTTCCAACAGGGATGTATCCTTTAATAGCAACAGGCCAGAACCAGAGAAAATATGTGCCATGGGGTAGGACAGATCTTGAGGCACTAATCAAACGCTTGCCACCAATAGCCAATGGTGCAGCTTCCTGGATCACCACATTTGAGAGAGAGACTTGTCAGGATCAGTTAGCTCTGGCAGACATACGCACAATACTGATAAAAGTCCACGCGGATAGGGCTCTATTGGAGGCAGAGAGAGTAGCCAAGAGTGAGGGGAGACCTGAGGACGAACATTTTAATGCATATCGTAACCGGATATGGGGGTCCCTGAGACGAAGCTATCCGACAGCCTATACGGTTGACGCATTAACCAGCCTGCAGATAAAAGAGAGTGAGAACACCCATGAGTACCTGGTGAGGGCGTGGGAGATGTGGGAAAAAGGAACCGGGGAAAGACCAGACAATTCAGCACTGGCACAAATACATTTCAGGAAAGGGGTGGTAGAAGGGCTGCCACAACCAGTTCAAAATAAATTAAAAGACACAGTGGGACTGGATGTGTTGCCACAGAACGTATGGGTGCAACACGTGGAGCATGGATTGAAGCGTCATAGGAAGGCAGAGAAAGATAAGAAAGAGAGCCAGGGAAACAAAACAGGTGACAAGCTTGTGGAACAACTCACAAAAGCGGTGGAACAAGCAACTATCAAGGCAGCAGCGCAGGCCATTCTGGCACCAGCACCAAGTGTGATGGCTCCCGCTTTAACACCCGCGGCCCCACCACCACTCAGTAACAAACCACCAGTGCAATATGCATCCCAGCCACTGCCAATGCAATCATACCCACGAAGAGATGTAAGTCAGATCCGATGCTATACTTGTGGGCTCTATGGGCATTATGCACGACAGTGTGGCGCAGTGGCGCCTTCCTACCCACACAACCCACAATATGGGGAACAGGGGCCAGCACATGGGCCACCTATGCCACAGAACCGTGGAAGAGGTAGCAATGGAGGAGGGTATAGGGCACCACAAGGAGGCAGAGGCCGAGGGAACCAGAGTAGAGGGGGATGGCAACAGGGACCGAACATGCAGGGAGTGAGTGCAGGACCCGTACCTGATGGATACGACGAATGGGCGTACCATAATGGGGACGGTTACTGACGAGGCCCACGAGAACCCCACCCCGAGTGAGCCCACCCTGGTCCCCTCCCATGATAACGGGTTTAATTGGCAATGAAAAAGTTGAATTCATGATTGATACAGGTGCTGCAGCAACTACACTGACCAAAAGACCAGGAGGGGTTGAATTATCGGGAAAAACATTAAACACAATAGGGTTCTCGGGGATACAAGAAAAACAACCATACACACAACCAATAACGATTCGTTTCGGAAACCAAACAGTAGTAGAGCCCGTCATCATAGCACCTAATTGCCCAGTGAACTTATTAGCTCGAGACATACTCTCAAAGATGGGAGTCAAAATTTTA
>NC_045160.1:30231618-30236618 GCF_900700415.2 Clupea harengus | reverse complement strand
ATGACGAATAAGCCAGGAGGCGTGTCCGAGGAGAGGGTGTATTGGGGGGCGGCGTCCGGGGGAGGAGTCAGTGCGACGGGAGCGAGGAGGGTGCCGGGCGGGGCCAGCTCGCTCACGCGCACATGGTAACCGTCGTCAGGGAAACGGGGCTGGGGGGGGTCGGGGGGAGGGGGGCGGAGCCTCAGCGTGTGGAGAGGAGAGTAACGCGCCGGGTCGCCACGGTCCTGCGCCTGCAGCGTCACGGACACGCCCCCCGGAGACGACGCCCCCCACTCAAACCCCTCCCCTGTCAACAGCACAAACTCCGCCCCTCCCTCCGCCGTGGAGGACCCCCCCTGGCCCCTCCTCTCTAGGCGGAGCTTCATCAGGTCAGAGTCCCCGCCCCCGACCAGCCGCACCTCCGCGATCTCTCCGTCCTCTCCCCGGTCCTCGTCTGTCACCGTTACCACGGCGACCAGCTGGCCCGGGGTGGCGGGGCGGGCAGGCTGCAGCGTAACCGCGGAGACGATGCGGGGGCTGTGCTGGTTCCGCGTCTCCAGGTGCAGCATCACCCGCGCCGTGCTGCTCACGCCGTTGTTGCCGTAGAGCTTCATGCCGCGGTCCACCGCCCCCACCTCCAGCTGGTGTTGCCGTGGAGACGGAGGCAGGGGCGCGGTCAGCGTGAGGACGCCGCTGGTGGGGTGCACGGCGAACAGGTCCGAGCGCTGCTTCAGGAAGTAGTAGAACTCGCCGTTGGAACCGGAGTCCGCATCAGTGGCCGTTACCTGGACGACACACACACACGCACACACACACACGCACACAGACACACACACACACACACGCACGCACGCACGCACAAACACACACAGACACACACACACCAATAACCACAAGTCAAAGCAGAGAAATTGTGTGTGAGAGAGAGAAACAGAATGAACTTCTATCTGACAGGCAGAGCATCTCCTCTCTGAGATACACACACACGCAGGCACGTACGCACACACACACGTACGCACACACACACACGCTCATACACACTCACACACACACAGAAGACATATTAACACACAAACACGTACACTCTCAAAGACAGAGCACACAAACACACACATTAAATCCACACACAGGACACACATTAACACACAAATACACACACACACATTAACACACAAATACACACACACACACAGGACACACATTAACACACAAATACATCAACACACAAACACAGAACACATATTCATACACACACACACACACAGAACACATGTTCATACACACACACACACACACACACACACACACACACTCCTCTCTGATACAGCAGCAGCTCATGGCTTACTTTGGCAATTGAGAGAGATACAGAAAAAAAGAGAAAGAAAGTGAGAAAGTTACTTTGAAACCATTGAATCAGTACATTTCACACACACACACACACACACACACACACACACACACACACACACACACATACACACTCACACCCACACACACACATACACACACATTCTCTCACACACACACAGAGAGAGAGAGAGAGAGAGAGAAAGAGAGAGAGAGAGACAGAGAGAGAGAGAGAGAGAGAGACAGAGACTGAGAGAGAGAGAGAGAGAGAGAGAAAGAGAGAGACAAAGACTGAGAGAGAGAGAGAGAGAGAGAGAAAGAGAGAGACAAAGACTGAGAGAGAGAGAGACAGAGAGAGAGAGAGAGAGAGAGACAAAGAACTGAGAGAGAAAGAAAGAAAGAAAGACAGAGACAGAGAGACAGAGACTGAGAGAGAGAGATAGAAAAAGAGAGACAGAGAGAGAGAGAAGGCGGGCAGCGTTTACCTGGGCGACACTCGCGCGCGGGGGCGTGTCCTCGCTGATGCGCGCGGAGTAGGTGGTCGGGGAGAAGAGGGGTCGGAGGTCGTTGCGGTCGAGCACGCGCACGCTCACGCGCGTCCACGCCTCCTGCCCGCCGCCCTCCTGCTGCTGCTGCTGCTGCCCCCGCAGGCTGGCGCGCACGCGCAGCTCGTAACCCCCGGCGACCTCGCGGTTGAGGACCGCGGCCCCGCCGCCCCGCAGACGCAGGCGCAGGAAGCAGAAGTCGCCCAGGCGCAGCTCCTCGGCGCGGAACAACCCCTCGCCGTCGCCGCCCGCCACGCGGAACCGCGGCTCCCAGGAGCGCCGGAGGAGGGGCACGCCCATGCGACGTGATGACGTCATCGTGACGGCGGACGTGACGGCGGACGTGACGTGGGTGACGTAGGTGCGTGCGGGCGAGTTCTCGAATACGCTGGCCTCGTAGTGCTCCGCCGTGAAGCGCAGGACCGGACCACCGCCGCCGCTGCTGACTCCGCCCACATCCTCCTGACAACGCACCACCACCAGGGGCGGGGCCACCAGCAACAGGGCCACCAATGGGAGAAGAGAGGAGGCGGGGCCAAACACCCACATACCCACGCTCATTTGCATTCCGTCTTCATCCTGCGGACACACACACACACACACACACACACACACACACACACACACACACACACACACACACACACACAAACATCGTCATTATCCTTTAAAACACACACACACACACACACACACACACACACACACATCGTCATTATCCTTTAAAACACACACACACACACACACACATCGTCATCATCCTTTAGAACATTGGTTCCCAAACTGGGGTACGCGGGGAGAAACGGAACGGACGGAATTCGCAGAATGTACCGTTTGAAACAGAATTGCAGAAGTGCATCAAAATCGCCCAAATTCCCCTGTATTTTGTCCTGCAAGGCTGTATTTCTTTCTTATAAACACAACAACGATCGCAACGATGGACAAGCATTAATTAAAAAACAAAACCACTGAGAAAATGTCACGTCTGTGCTGAACTCCGCTCCGGCCACGCCCCCCTATTCAACACAGACCTCCGTAGCCTGTCAAATGAATTCGCTCATCTTCCCAATCGCCTGCAAATAATGTTTTTTTAGTCTTCTGTTCTGTTGATGGCTGGCAAACAACAACCTTAGAAGGTTTGGGTCACTTGTGGCACATATTATTCACTCATTTTAAGCCATCAATCTACCTCTGGGTGAACAAAATGAGCCGAAACGGATTAAAACGGAATTAAAGTAATAGGTGAAAAGGAAAACTTTTTTTTTTCAAGGGGGGGGGGGGGGGGGTGGTACGCAGCTGGAGATTAAATGTCTGAAGGGGTACGGGACTGTAAAAAGTTTGGGAACCACTGCTTTAGAACACACACTGTGACGACCCCGCATCTTTTGGTTGCTGGGCTGGCTGTGTGTCTGTCTGTGTGTTTGTCTTGCAGACGCCCAGCAGGTGTGTTCAGAGACACACACACACACACACACACACACACTCACACACACTCACACACACACTGTGACGACCCCGCCTCTTTTGGCGGCTGGGCTGGCTGTTTGTCTGTCTGTGTGTGTGTGTCTTGCAGATGCCCAGCAGGTGTGTTCGGCTCATCAGTGATTGGGAACACCTGGGACCGGTACTATAAGAGCACATCCCACTGGTTCCAAAGAAGATTCTGACGGAGATTCAGAGAGAGAGAGAGAGAGAGAGAGAGAGAGAGAGAGAGAGAGAGAGAGAGAGAGAGAGAGAGAGAGAGAGACAGAGAGACATAGAGACAGAGAGAGAGACATAGAGAGAGAGAGAGAGAGAGAGGGGAGACTTTGCTCCCTACGCTCTGCTCGTGCCATGCTCATCTTTGTGTACTTTTCACAATACAACACTCCACTTACTGACCTAGCATGCAGGCATACACACACACACACACACACACACACACACACACACACACAACACTCCACTTACTTAACCTAGCATGCAGGCATACACGCACACACACACACACACACACACACAACACTCCACTTACTTAACCTAGCATGCAGGCATACACACACACACACACACACACACACACACAACATTCCACTTACTGACCTAGCATGCAGGCACACACACACACACACACACACACACACACACACACACACACACACACACACACAACACTTCACTTACTGACCTAGCATGCAGGCAAACACGCTAACGCTTACTGATTCACTGACTGCCACACCTCACCGTAGCTTGGGCTGTTAGTGTCCTGGCTAATTGTAGTAAATCCTTAGTGTTTTGGCTTTTAAACTCTGTGAACGTCTGTTATTTGTCATGTCTGTGAGCCGGACATCGTCACACACACACATCGTCATCATCCTTTAAAACACAAACACACACACACACACACACACATCGTCATCATCCTTTAAAACACAAACACACACACACACACACACATCGTCATCATCCTTTAAAACACACACACACACATCGTCATCATCCTTTAAAACACAAACACACACACTCACACACACACATCGTCATTGTCCTTTAAAACACAAACACACACACACACACATCGTCATCGTCTCCAAGACAAGCTAACACAGCTGAGCGTGCCTGAGCCCACCTGCAGGTGGATCACTGACTTCCTGTCAGACAGGAAGCAGCGTGTGAGGCTGGGCAAGCTTGTCTCGGAGACGATGACGATGTGTGTGTGTGTGTGTTTGTGTTTTAAAGGACAATGAGACCATCAGCACTGGAGCCCCACAAGGCTGTGTGCTCTCTCCTTTACTCTTCTCCCTCTACACCAACAACTGCACCTCCAGCCACCCCTCTGTCAAACTCCTTAAATTTGCGGATGACACAACCCTCATTGGACTAATCTCCAATGGGGACAAGGCAGCCTACAGAAAGGAAGTTGACAGCCAGGCTTTCTGGTGCAGCCAGAATCACCTGGAGCTGAACGCCTGTAAAACAGTAGAGATGGTAGCAGACTTCAGGAGGAGCCCAGCCGCAACCATCCCCCTCATCATGTGTGACTCCCCAGTTAACACTGTGGAGTCTTTCAGATTCCTGGGAACAATTATGGCACAGGACCTAAGGTGGGCGGAGAACATCACCTCCACAATCAAGGAGGCCCAGCAGAGG
>NC_045160.1:30174577-30177077 GCF_900700415.2 Clupea harengus | reverse complement strand
TGTGTGTGTGTGCGTGAGAAAGAGCTTGTGTGTGTGAGAGCGACCCATCAAATTCGATACCACACCTGATGAACACAATACAATCTTACTCCAGATTATCAGGATACAAAATGAATGGGACAAAATCGGAAGCTATGCCTATATCTGGATTATGCAACTCAAGCTTACTGACCCATTTTGGCTTTAAATGGTGTGTTTGTGTGTGTGTGTGTGTGTGTGTGTGTGTGTGTGTGTGAGTACCTTCTGTGTATGTGTGTGGGTGAGTACCTTCTCTGTGTGTGTGTGTGTGTGTGTGTGTGTGCATGAGTGTATCTGGATTATGCAACTCAAGTTCACTGACCCATTTTGGCTTGAAATGGGTATCAAAACGGGATGAAACACCTGGTAATCAAACTAAGCAGCGAAGTGGAGGAAATGCCTACATTCACTTTAGACCCGTTGCTGCAAAACATCAAAACAAATTTGGATAAATGGGGGGGAAACTCAGGCATTACATTAAGCACTTTGAGCTGCATCCTTTTGCATGAAAGGTGCTATATAAATAAAGTTTTATTATTATTATTATTATTATTATTATTATTATTATGGGGAAAGATCAATGTGGTAAAAATGGTGGTTGCACCGCAGCTTAATGATGTGCTTATGATATATCTGTAGCAGCAATTTCTAATTTACTACCACGGGTGGCTGGGATGGATTTAGTTCTGACGCGTGTAGGAAAGATGAGAAGCAGAGGTGAGTCCAGTTGGTCCCTTTGACCGTTTCTTGTAGAATGGTGGATCACAAGTTGTTGGAGATAAAATGAAAGATATTAAACTAAAGAGTCTTTCGTAAAGCACATGGTTCCTTTGCAAACGTTCCTGGCACACGGTCAAAAAACTGTTGCCTTCCTCAGTCACGCCCAGATGCTCTGGCTGCTGGATTTGAAGGCCTTTCCCCCTTGGGCTCCACCTCCTCCTCAGGTCTTTAAACAGTATGATACAATAATTAAAAAAATCGCTTGCTTCATCTGGTTCTCGTAAGACAGTCTCCTTTAACTTCAGAATGTGTAAGCATCCTAGGAACCGTGTTTCCCAAAGGTCAAATTTCTCCTCAGACCCATCGAATACAAGCTGGGGTGCTGGAACTCCTGTTGCTCGGTTAGCCATCCCGCCAATTTCTTCTAGCTTCTTCTTCTGCTAGCTATCGCGTTATACGTCGCGTTAAACTTATTCACGCTCGCTTATCTTCAACTCTGGGCCCATAACCTGTTAAGTTAACTGACTTGCGCAGGAATTAACTTGGCGTGAAAGAATAAGCGGAGCGTCTTTATAAGTATTTATTCTTTACAAGTGCACCGGCTTTATCCATCCGTCTCTGTGCAGCATAACATACAAGTGAACTTAACGACATGCATGTCATATCATATGAGAAACCGTAATACCTTACATATAACAGCCAATGGTATTACCGTAATACATTAAGAGCGTCATTCATTATGATAGTTTAACATCATTAATAAATATATTATTATTACTATAAATATCCTAAATTCTGCGTGGCCTCCCCTTCTTGTTTCGTGTCGTGAGCTGGCACGTAACACGTGGGGGCTCGCCGAGATTTTTTTCCGGGAATCTGGTAAGACAACTTTTCATCCACTCATTGGGGAATAGTGGTGGGGAAGCTGTATTGATTGTATAGATCGGGATATTGGCCTTGGATGCTGACGGGCACAAAACTGCCGGTGCAGCAGCAAGGGGATTGCAAATTGGGGGAGACGCACGCAGAAATTTGTAAGGTTAAACTTTTTTTGTTTTCGTTGGGTTGCCGTGGAGGAGGAAAGTCATTTTTAAGAGTGACTGCAGCTGTGGGCTCTCGTTGGGAGAGAGACGGGCTGTGCATACTAGTTAAATTGGGTACAGGTGTTGGTAACTGGGTGGTGAGAGTAGGTGAGTACCTACTGAGCAAACGCAAACCCCCGCGCAGGTTAAGAGCGCTTACCGCTGTTTGTTGTTTTGGCCGGGCTTGTAAGAGTTTGTTGTTTTTCGTGGGTGTGTCGGACGCGCTGGAGTTGGTTAGCAGCTCAATTGCAGGTGGACACACTGAAGAAATAGGCACTGGAAATAGCGAGGACTGTGTGTTGGAGATAGATCGGGGAAGCTCTAGTCTAGTGGGTTTTGGTGATTGGGTGGTTCTACACCTGTGCGTGATTTGCTGGTGTACACAATCGCGTCAGGGAGATTCAATTAATTCCGACGATCGGAAGAGTTGGGCTGGTATAATGGCATATATGAGTGCGTTAGAGTTTGAGTTGCTTATGGAACAGGTGAGGGCTGACGCAGCTGAAAGAGATAAAGCTCGCGAAAAGAGGAGAGCTGACAGGGATAAAGAATGGGAAAAGCTGAAAGATGAAGGGGATAAGATCGAAGAAGTGAAACCGGATCGAAAATTGCGGGAGAAGTATAACTTTAATTCACCTAGATGGGAGGGATATGCAGCACCTGGTCGTCAGTCTAACAGC
>NC_045160.1:30162077-30164577 GCF_900700415.2 Clupea harengus | reverse complement strand
ATGTACGATAAGCAAATAATTGTGTTATAGATTGCTGCTGACGATTTCCCCCCAAAAATAATGAAAACCATGACAGAGACAGGTTTGCCATTTTGAGGGCATATATAGAATACGGTATCCTGGAGAATCCAAATAAATTCATCGTTGGTCACAGTCGCATTAAACTGGCGACACTCTGACAGTTATATGACTGAGAAAAGCACTAAGGCAGGGCCAGCGTAGCCCACAAACCCACCGCACTGCCACCCGCCAGCGTAGCCCACAAACCCACCGCACTACCACCCGCCTGCGTAGCCCACAAACCCACCGCACTGCCACCCAGCGTAGCCCACAAACCCACCGCACTGCCACCCGCCTGCGTAGCCCACAAACCCACCGCACTGCCACCCGCCTGCGTAGCCCACAAACCCACCGCACTGCCACCCTGCGTAGCCCACAAACCCACCGCACTGCCACCCTGCGTAGCCCACAAACCCACCGCACTGCCACCCGCCTGCGTAGCCCACAAACCCACCGCACTGCCACCCGCCTGCGTAGCCCACAAACCCACCGCACTGCCACCCGCCTGCGTAGCCCACAACCCACCGCACTGCCACCCTGCGTAGCCCACAAACCCACCGCACTGCCACCCAGCGTAGCCCACAAACCCACCGCACTGCCACCCGCCTGCGTAGCCCACGAACCCACCGCACTGCCACCCGCCAGCGTATCCCACAAACCCACCGCACTGCCACCCGCCTGCGTATCCCACAAACCCACGTGCTGCCACCCTGCGTAGCCCACAAACCCACCGCACTGGCTGCATTGTCTCTTTTTACGCCCCTGGCACACACGCACGCACACACACACACAGACACACACGCACACACACACACAGACACACACACACACACGCACACACACACACGCACACACACACACAGACACACACGCACACAGACACACACACAGACACACACGCACACACACACACACACAGACACACACGCACACACACACACACGCACACACGCAGGCACACACGCACACACACACACACAAATGCACATTTTATAACACAGCGCAGGTTCAATTAAAGCCAACAGCAAATGAACAAAATACACCTTTCAACCACAAATAAGAGATACATAACAGCGCTTCATGCAGAGGCTCTGGCTTAGGGCCCCCCCCCCCCCCCCCCACACACACACACACACACAGGAGCAGTGGGCAGCCTTTAGGCGCTCGGGGACCAAGTCAAGTGACCTGTCTTGGTTCAGTTTCTTCTGCATGTTTTTCTGTTGGGGTTCTATGTGGAGGAAACACACACACACACACACACACACACACACACACACACACTCAGTGTTCTGTTCTGTTCTTCAGCATGTTTTTCTGTTGGGGTCCTTAGTGGAGGAAACCCCTTGTGAACACGGGGAGAACATGCAAACTCCACACAGAAAGGCCCGGGAGATAGCCCACCTGAGCACTGAAGGTCTGGGGAGGACACACACACACACACACACACACACACACACTGTGTTGGTGGTGTTGTGTGTGTGGCTATACAGTATTAAAGTGATGGGGGTGTGGCTATACAGTATGACAGTGAAGGGGGTGGGGCTATACAGTATGACAGTGATGGGGGTGTGGCTATACAGTATGACAGTGATGGGGGTGTGGCTATACAGTATGACAGTGAAGGGGGTGTGGCTATACAGTATGAGAGTGATGGGGGTGTGGCTATACAGTATGAGAGTGATGGGGGTGTGGCTATACAGTATGACAGTGAAGGGGGTGTGGCTATACAGTATGACAGTGAAGGGGGTGTGGCTATACAGTATGAGAGTGATGGGGGGTGTGGCTATACAGTATGACAGTGAAGGGGGTGTGGCTATACAGTATGACAGTGATGGGGGTGTGGCTATACAGTATGACAGTGATGGGGGTGTGGCTATACAGTATGACAGTGATGGGGGGTGTGGCTATACAGTATGACAGTGATGGGGGTGTGGCTATACAGTATGACAGTGATGGGGGCCAATCACCACACAGGAGGGCGGCACCACCCTGATTCCCCCTCTTCTGTAGGCCAATCACCACCCTGATTCCCCCTCTTCTGTCGGCCAATCACCACACACTACCCTGATTCCCCCTCTTCTGTCGGCCAATCACCACCCTGATTCCCCCTCTTCTGTAGGCCAATCACCACCCTGATTCCCCCTCTTCCGTCGGCCAATCACCACCCTGATTCCCCCTCTTCTGTCGGCCAATCACCACACACTACCCTGATTCCCCCTCTTCTGTAGGCCAATCACCTGTGTCCCAAATTTTTGTCCTTTTTTTAATTTATTACCTAAATACAATCAGCTCTTCTGTACCAGATGGTACATTGAACACCTATGTTTAAAAAGAGGGTTAGTGGTGGTGGGTGGGGCTAATGGCAGTGGGTGGCTTGCACTCACACGCACTCACACACACTCACACACACTCTCACTCACGCTTGCACTCACACACACAC
>NC_045160.1:30145394-30147894 GCF_900700415.2 Clupea harengus | reverse complement strand
GTGTGTGTGTGCGTGTTCCTGCCACCGTGGATGATGAGGAGCCACTGTGTGTGTGTGTGTGCGCGTGTGTGTGTGTGCGTGTTCCTGCCACCGTGGATGATGAGGAGCCACTGTGTGTGTGTGTGTGTGTGTGCGTGTTCCTGCCACCGTGGATGATGAGGAGCCACTGTGTGTGTGTGTGTGTGTGTGTGTGTGCGTGTTCCTGCCACCGTGGATGACGAGTTAGAATTAGGCTTTTGGTTCACGAGGTTACAGCAAAAAGGAGGTTTTCAGACGTTCGGTTGCCATGGCACAGGGTAGCTTGGCAAAGAAGACGTGGCGTGCCGATTCTGGGTAAGACCTGGCCGAACACTCGGTGGGACACTTTTTTTTATGCCTATATTAAATTATATATCAAATATAAACATTTAAGCAAATAACATTTCTGTTATATTTTCCCCAAACCCTCAAATTTCTCGCACGCTCATAGTTTTCATTTAGCAGCTGATATGTCATGCTAAAACATCTCGTTACTAATGGAACAGACCTGCTTTAGACCTGCTTTTAGGAGGCGGAGAATTCTCACGCAAATTAGAGACGTGCTCTCGTCAGGCAGTTTTAGTAAATACCACGGAATACATAATTAGGCACATGTTGTAGCCGTTTTGGACATTTTTGTTCAGATATAAAGTTTGCAATTGCCCTGGGTTACTTTGACTGTGTTATATGATTATATTGTTTCTATGTTTGTATGTTGTTTCTTTAGCTGCATATTGGACTACCATTTAATTGAACTTTAGGATGATTGTTAATTTGTCACCTGAACCGCCCATTAATTATTGTCACCTGGACGGCTCATCAGTAGATCTCACCTGGACAGATCATTAGTGGTGGCACCTGGACAGCTCATTAGGAGATGACTGGATAGCCAAATGTTGGGTCTAGAGGCGTGTAAAAGATACGTTTTTTTGACCACTTTTCGGTACAACTTTAGCCTTTTTAGTTTACTGTTGTTAACTTTGCTTTATTGTTTGAATGTACTACTCGTTTATGTTCACCTTTTTGGAGCCAAAATAAATGGATTATATTCTTTCAAGTTTTGGAGTATCGAACGTGCGTAATCCACTACCTGCTGACCAGACCCACGGCCTTGACTGGATCTTGGAGTTGGAAAATTAGAAATCTTAGAAAGGCCACCACAGCACACTTTACACATCTCCTCACATCACTTTACACATCTCTCTGTGCTTGCCAACAAGGGTTATTCCACCAAGTACTAAGTCATGTTTTGCTAGGGGTTCAAATACTTATTTTCTGCATCAAATACAAATAAAGTCATAAATGTTATAAAATGCAGATTTTTTTGTTGATATTCTATTTCTCACTGTTAAAATACACCTACTATTACAATTATAGATCACGTATTTCTTTGCAAGTGGCCAAACTTGCGAAATCAGCAGTGGGTCAAATACTTATTTTCCCCACTGTACATATATACTGGTTAACTTCAGGTATATGTGTCTGTGTTCTCCTATAATCAATAAATATATATATATATACTAGTTAACTTCAGGTATGTGTGTCTGTGTTCCCCTATAATCAATAAATATATATATACTGGTTAACTTCAGGTATATGTGTGTGTGTTCTATAATCAATAAATAAATATATATATATACTGGTTAACTTCAGGTATATGTCTCTGTGTTCCCCTATAATCAATAAATATATATATATATATATACTGGTTAACTTCAGGTATATGTGTCTGTGTTCTATAATCAATAAATATATATATACTGGTTAACTTCAGGTATATGTGTGTGTGTTCTATAATCAATAAATATATATATACTGTATATATACTGGTTGACTTCAGGTATATGTGTGTGTGTTCTATAATCAATAAATATAAATATATATATATATACTGGTTAACTTCAGGTATATGTGTCTGTATGCACACATAATGCACTGGAATGACCAAACACACACAAATACACCGAGTTAGTATGGTGAACTGGAACACACACACACACACACACACACCCTGCTGAGTGTGCAATAAGGAGATCCAGGATAGGCACAAGAGACGCTCATATGACACGCTTTTATTGAAATCTCTCATCACGACGTAGCTGTGTGTGTGTATGCGTGTGTGTGTGTGTGTATGCGTGTGTGTGTGTATGCGTGTGCGTGTTAGTGCTCTCAGTCCAGAAGTGTTCCGATGGAGATGCTGTTTCCTGTTCCCGTGGAGATGCCTCAGGTGTGTGTGTGTGTGTGTGCCTCAGGTGTCTGAGCTGTGTGTGTGTGTGTGTATATATAGTGTGTGTGTGTGTGTGTGTGTGTGTGTGTGCCTCAGGTGTCTGAGCTGTGACTGGTGGGTTTGTGGCGGTGGGCGGGCTGATGCCAGATCCGAGACATACGGCGCTCCTGATTGGTCACGGCACTGAAGTCCATCATCTTCATTTGGGGAATGGCCGCAATCACATAACCCCTGGCAACCAAAACAAAACACACA
>NC_045160.1:30135394-30137894 GCF_900700415.2 Clupea harengus | reverse complement strand
TTTCAGCTTGTCGTAATGTTGTCAAACTTGGTTGGCAATTAACTTTAGCTTGCTGTTGATAACAGAAAATATTACGTTAACCTTCCATATCAACAGCAGCAGGGACGTTTGGGAGGTAAGTTAACCGTTAACGGTAGCTTGTGCAGGTGTTTAAACCTTTTGTTGTGAAATTCTTTCCCCACGCCAGAGACTCTAACTCTGATCGTCTGACGTGAAAGTTTAAAGTTGTCTCTGATTAGTGTAACGTCCACGTTTAAGCAACCAGATTGGCTAACGCCAGGGGTGGTTAATGTTTACCTAAAGTTATTATAGACTGTTTGAGGTAAGTGGGTTATTTACCCAAGTGGGGTCTTTTACCCAAGTTGACGGGTTTTCGGCTCACTTTAGCTCAAGCAGTTTCGCTAACAGGATTAACTGAGCATGTAACAAAAATTGGCCTAGCAAGTATTCGTTTTAACTAACTTAGCTTGCTAGGGATTAACGTTATCAGTCGATGAGCGTTTGAGAAAGCTTTGCCAGGCAAGTTAACGTTAGCACAATACGGTCTTCTGTTTACGAAGGAGTATGGCAAACTATATTGCGATGGGCAGCTAGGGTGACCACACGTCCTCTTTCGCCCGGACATGTCATCTTTTCGAGACCGATTTTGCCTCGTCGGATATTTGTGTTGCGTTTCTCTGGGTCTTTCACAAACTAGTTATTACGCCATCCCACCTCCACTCGCTTATCACTCCCATGGTCACGTCTCCTGTTTTTTGAGCGCAGTGTCGCGTTCAATTCTACACTTTTCCATTGCAGTCTCACACTCAATTGTACTGCTATCCAACTGGAGCAGTAAGAGCTCCGTATGTTGCTCGTACAGTACGTTAAGCCATCAGCGGAAGTGTCTCCTGGGAGGTTCCGCATCGGCGGGCAACGCCTCACTCTCCACAAGTGCAGACGTCATAACAACTCTCGTCAAACCCTTAGCCCTTTTACCGGCGGCAGTCAAACCAAAACTACTATGACAAACACCACCAGAGAGGATACTCGCAAGTCTACAAATTACAAACAGCAATTCAAGTTCAAATTCAAAATCACGCCTCTCGCCCCCCCACACGAAAGGACGAACGATCTTGGCTCAATTCCAAATAAGCGTAATAACAAAGTTACTCACGTTTTAAATCAGTTCCAGGGGTCTCAAACTCAATTTACCCGGGGGGCGATTTGCGTCCAGTCTGGTCATTGGGGGGGGGGGGCGTTTTTTTGTATCTGTTGACTTGCCTATCGCAATACTGTAGATACTCCTTTTGAGTGTGGCAAATGTACCATGTGTGATCAATGGTTAGTGTTATTAAACCAGTAGCTGACCTGGGTTTCAATGTCTGGCCAATTTCAAGATGCTCTTTGGATAAAGGTGTTTGTTATAGTTGAAAACTACATATCTTTTTTCCTGTGGAATCTGTCACCGTCACTCTGCTGTTGACGCCAGTTGAAGGGCGCCACCCACCTATGGCAGGAGTGGCAGGGTGTGTGTGTGTGTGTGTGTGTGTGTGTGTGTGTGTGTAAATGCACCTTGTGAATGCACTCAACAGACACTGTGTGGATCACCCCCATCCAAGGCTGTAGAACAGGCATTATTGACTGTGGAGTTATACCCCTTCTGACCGTGTGTGTGTGTGTGTGTGTGTGTGTGTGTGTGTGTGTGTGTGTGTTTCTGCAGGTCCCAGCCATGGACAACCTATTGGCAGTGAAGAAGGAGAAGGCTCTCCTGGCCTGGGTAATACATGCAACAAACACTGTGTAGATACACACACGCAGGACACACACTCACACACACACACACACACAGGAGATACACACACAGGACACACACACACACACACACACACCACACGCACACTCACACACACACACAGACACACACACGCAGGACACACACACACACGACACACACACACAGGACACACACGCACAGGACACACACACACACACACACACACACACACACACACTCAATGTTACACATAGGGCTGTGAAGGCATGGAGGTTATCTTACCGCTTGTGGAAAAACAATAACAAGGCTGGCTGTGTGTGTGTGTGTGTGTGTGTGTGTGTGCTTGCAGGTGAATAGTTTCTCTCTGGGTGACTACGCTGAGAAGATGTGTGAGTTGAGGGACGGACGCCTGCTCAGCCAACTGCTTCTCAAACTGTGAGTCTAACTTACACTCACTCATATACACACACACAACACACACACACGCTCACACTCAGTTATACACACACTCACACTCAGTTATACACACACACTCACAGTTATACACACACACTCACTCATATACACACACACACAGTTATACACACTCACTCATACACACACACACGCACACACGCGCCTCATACAGACTCATGCTCACCTGCACATACACTCACTCAGGTCTCATACAGATACATACATGCATGCACGTACACACACACACATACACACACACACACACGCACAAACGGGTCTCATACAAAA
>NC_045160.1:30130552-30134894 GCF_900700415.2 Clupea harengus | reverse complement strand
TTACATATAGCGGCTGGGTTTTATTTTTTTTGTGAATTCAGTGTAACCTGTCTAATTATCTAATTATCTTGCTAACATTGCAAACCATCTCTTGGACATTTCAAAGTGATTTTTATATATTTTAACTGTATACAGTAGCCTATATTTGAAAACTGGCGGAGCTTTAAAGGCAATTTCCCCATTCAAAAAAAACACATTATTCCCCACGGGTTAGAGAGATCAAATGGAACAAAAGAAATGGGGAAACACAGGCTGTGACTGGGTAAACATACGGGTCCTTCATGGGATTGGAACGAACATGTGGAAGTATCTTGCTAATGTTTTACATTATCTTTACAATATACACTTCTAGATGACTCTGCACGAGTTTTCCTCGCCGCCATGCAATAAAAGAAAAGGACACTAGTTGGCTCTTGTTTGGTTTGTCCAATCGGTATGGTTGTGGTTGTGTGACGTCACGCCCCTACAGCCAATAGAGAGGTACCTCGAACGCCGCGGAAATTTGAAAAATTTGCTGTCTGAAGGAGCCGTATCGGCAGTGTATTGCTAGGTGTCTTAAGGTAAACGGCTCCGACATCGGTAAGAACGTCTTTCAATTCGCTTGAAAAGTATGCCTTATGTTTTATAACCTGTTTTAGCACTTAAAAATGACATTAGACTAACATTATAGCTACCTAATTCGTTAACTACATGACAACAGTGAATAGTCTATCACAGATAACATTCGCTAGCTAGCTAGCTAGCTAGCATTTATGGCTAGATAATGTTTACTCACTTGCCTAACGTGAGCCAGCCCAACAAGACTTGGCTAAACCACCTTAAGGATATTGTGGCAATCGCCTTTGGTGAAGTCTTGTACAGGTAGATATTTTCAGCTTGTCGTAATGTTGTCAAACTGGGTTGGCAATTAACTTTAGCTTGCTGCTGATAACAGAAAATGTTACGTTAACCTTCCATATCAACAGCAGCAGGAACGTTTGGGAGGTAAGTTAACCGTTAATGATAGCTTGTTTAGGTGTTTAAACCTTTTGTTGTGAAATTATTTCCCCCACGCCAGAGACTCTTAACTCTGATCGTCTGACGTGAAAGTTTAAAGTTGTCTCTGATTAGTGTTACGTCCACGTTTAAGCAACCAGATTGGCTAACGCCAGGGGTGGTTAATGTTTACCTAAAGTTATTATAAGACTGTTGAGGTAAGTGGGTTATTTTACCAAGTGGGTCTTTTACCAAGTGACGGGTTTTCGGCTCACTTTAGTCAAGCAGTTTTGCTACAGGATTAACTGCGCATGTAACAAAAATTGGCCTAGCAAGTATTCGTTTTAACTAACTTAACTTGCTAGGGATTAACGTTATCAGTCGACGAGCGTTTGAGAAAGCTTTGCCAGGCAAGTTGACGTTAGCACAATACGGTCTTCTGTTTACGAAGGAGTATGGCAAACTATATTGCGATGGCAGCTAGGGTGACCACACGTCCTATTTTGCCCCGGACATGTCATCTTTTCGAGACCGATTTTGCCTCGTCGGATATTTGTGTTGCGTTTCTCTGGGTCTTTCACAAACTAGTTATTACGCCATCCCACCTCCACTCGCTTATCACTCCCATCGTCACGTCTCCTGTTTTTTGAGCGCAGTGTCGCGTTCAATTCTACACTTTTCCATTGCAGTCTCACACTCAATTGTACTGCTATCCAACTGGAGCAGTAAGAGCTCCGTATGTTGCTCGTACAGTACGTTAAGCCATCAGCGGAAGTGTCTCCTGGGAGGTTCCGCATCGGCGGGCAACGCCTCACTCTCCACAAGTGCAGACATCGTAACAACTCTCGTCAAACCCTTAGCCCTTTTACCGGCGGCAGTCAAACCAAAACTACTATGACAAACACCACCAGAGAGGATACTCGCAAGTCTACAAATTACAAACAGCAATTCAAGTTCAAATTCAAAATCACGCCTCTCGCCCCCCCACACGAAAGGACGAACTATCTTGGCTCAATTCCAAATAAGCGTAATAACAAAGTTACTCACGTTCCAGGGGTCTCAAACTCAATTTACCCGGGGGGCGATTTGCGTCCAGTCTGGTCATTGGGGGGGGGGGGCGTTTTTTGTATCTGTTGACTTGCCTATCGCAATACTGTAGATACTCCTTTTGAGTGTGGCAAATGTACCATGTGTGATCAATGGTTAGTGTTGGTAAACCAGTAGCTGACCTGGGTTTCAATGTCTGGCCAATTTCAAGATGCTCTTTGGAAGGTGTTTGTTATAGTTGAAAACTACATATCTTTTTTCCTGTGGAATCTGTCACCGTCACTCTGCTGTTGACGCCAGTTGAAGGGCGCCACCCACCTATGGCAGGAGTGGCAGGGTGTGTGTGTGTGTGTGTGTGTGTGTGTGTGTGTGTGTAAATGCACCTTGTGAATGCACTCAACAGACACTGTGTGGATCACCCCCATCCAAGGCTGTAGAACAGGCATTATTGACTGTGGAGTTATACCCCTTCTGACCGTGTGTGTGTGTGTGTGTGTTTCTGCAGGTCCCAGCCATGGACAACCTATTGGCAGTGAAGAAGGAGAAGGCTCTCCTGGCCTGGGTAATACATGCAACAAACACTGTGTAGATACACACACGCAGGACACACACTCACACACACACACACACACAGGAGATACACACACAGGACACACACACACACACACACACACACACGCACACACTCACACACACACACAGGACACACACACGCAGGACACACACACACACGACACACACACACAGGACACACACGCACAGGACACACACACACACACACACACACACACACACACACTCAATGTTACACATAGGGCTGTGAAGGCATGGGAGGTTATCTTACCGCTTGTGGGAAAAACAATAACAAGGCTGGCTGTGTGTGTTGTGTGTGTGTGTGTGTGCTTGCAGGTGAATAGTTCTCTCTGGGGTGACTACGCTGAGAAGATGTGTGAGTTGAGGGACGGACGCCCTGCTCAGCCAACTGCTTCTCAAACTGTGAGTTCTAACTTACAACTCACTCATATACACACACACAACACACACACACGCTCACACTCAGTATATACACACACTCACACTCAGTTATACACACACACTCACAGTTATACAACACACTCACTCATATACACACACACACAGTTATACACACTCACTCATACACACACACACGCACACACGCGCCTCATACAGACTCATGCTCACCTGCACATACACTCACTCAGGTCTCATACAGATACATACATGCATGCACGTACACACACACACACATACACACACACACACACACGCACAAACGGGTCTCATACAAATTCAAACTCACTAATACACACTCAGTTATGCATACATACCACTTCACTGACTTAATAATAATAATTAATAATAAATAATACACACACACAGTCTGCATAAAAGAGACACTCTCACTCAATAATACTCACAGTTCTACAAAATACACACACACACACTGTTCTCCTACACACACACACACACACACACACACACACACACACACACACACACACACACACACACACTTCTACAGATACTCAGTTCTCCTACAGATACACACACACACACACACACACACACACTTCTCCTACAGATACACCACACACCCACTTCTCCTACAGATACATACACACACTTCTCCCACACACACACTTCTCCTACAGATACGCACACACACACACACACTTCCTCCTACAGATACGCACACACACACTTCCTTCTCCTATCACACACACACACACACACTTCTCCTACAGATCCGCACACACACATCACACACACTTCTCCTACACACACAGACTTGCACTCACACATGTATTCATTTCACAATGAACAACACTCGGGCCGATAATCAGATTTTTGTTTTTGTGTGTGGTGTGTCCAGGGGCAGGAAAGCAGCAGTGTCCTCTGAGAAATCAAACACAAACCGAGCCGATTCCAGCAGGTGGCAGACTTCCTGCACAGTGAGTACCCCGACCCCACGAACCCCAACATGACCTCTCACCCCACGACCCCAAACATGACCTCTCACCCCACGACCCACTGAACATGACCTCTCACTCTTCTGTGCATATCTGATATTTGAAATTGTTACACATGAGGACGCCTGAGCACGCGCACACACACACACACACAGGCACGAACGCAAACACACACACACACGGCATTGTGAATCACACACGCACACACACGCACACACACACACAGACACACAGACGCATTGTGAATCACACACACAAACGCGGGTTATTATCTATGTTGTGAGTGTGTGTGTTTGCTGTGTGCAGAACAGTGCAGATATAATGCAGAC
>NC_045160.1:30120552-30123052 GCF_900700415.2 Clupea harengus | reverse complement strand
AGCAGAAATGGTTGTCTTGGAGACGGAGCGTGCTGAGAAGACTGCTCTGCAACAGGAAGTGACTAATCTCCAGACTCTGCTTCAGGAAGCTGCCACTGAAAAGAAATCTGATATGGTAACCTTGGATACGGAGTGTGCTGAGAAGATTGCTCTGCAACAGGAAGTGACCAATCTCCAAACTCTGCTTCAGGAAGCTGCCACTCAGAGGGAAGCAGAAATGGTTACCTTGGAGACAGAGCGTGCTCAGAAGACTGCTCTGCAGCAGGAAGTTGCTAACCACCAACAGGAAGTGACCAAACTGCAGGCTCAGCTTCAGGAAGCTGCCACTGAAAAGAAATCAGATATGGTAACCTTGGATACGGAGTGTGCTGTGAAGACTTCGCTGCAGCAGGATATTATGCATTACCAACAGGAAGTGACCACACTACAGGCTCAGCTTCAAGAAGCCGCTACAAAGGGGGAAGCTAACATGGTAACCTTGGAGACGGAGCATGCTCAGACAATTCAACTCCAACTGGAGGTTATCAGTCACCAACAGGAAGTGACCAAACTGCAGACTCAGCTTCAGGAAGTTACCAATCAGAGGGAAGCAGAAATGGTTACCTTGGAGACGGAGCGTGCTCAGAAGATTGCTCTGCAGCAGGAAGTGACCAATCTCCAAACTCTGCTTCAGGAAGCTGTCACTGAAAAGAAAGCAGATATGGTAACCTTGGATACGGAGCATGCTCAGACAATTCAACTCCAACAGGAGGTTAAAAGTCACCAACAGGAAGTGACCAATCTTACGGCTCAGCTTCAGGAAGTTACCAATCAGAGGGAAGCAGAAATGGTTGTCTTGGAGACGGAGCGTGCTCAGAAGATTGCTCTGCAACAGGAAGTGACCAATCTCCAACAGGAAGTGACCAATCTCCAACAGGAAGTGACCAAACTCCAGACTCTGCTTCAGGAAGCTGCCACTGAAAAGAAATCAGATATGGTAACCTTGGATACGGAGTGTGCTGAGAAGACTTCGCTGCAGCAGGAAGTTACTCGCCACCAACAGGAAGTGACCACACTACAGGCTCAGCTTCAAGAAGCCGCTACAAAGGGGGAAGCTAACATGGTAACCTTGGAGACTGAGCATGCTCAGACAATTCAACTCCAACTGGAGGTTATCAGTCACCAACAGGAAGTGACCAAACTGCAGACTCAGCTTCAGGAAGTTACCAATCAGAGGGAAGCAGAAATGGTTGCCTTGGAGACGGAGCGTGCTCAGAAGACTGCTCTGCAGCAGGAAGTTGCTGCTCACCAACAGGAAGTGACTGCTCACCAACAGGAAGTGACTGCTCACCAACAGGAAGTGGCTGCTCACCAACAGGAAGTTACTGCTCACCAACAGGAAGTGGCTAAACTGCAGGCTGAGCTTCAGGACGCTGCCACTCAGAGGGAAGCAGAAATGGTAACCTTGGAGACGGAGCGTGCTGAGAAGATTGTTCTGCAGCAGGAAGTGACTAACCACCAACAGGAAGTGACCAAACTGCAGGCTCAGCTTCAAGAAGCCGCTACAAAGGGGGAAGCTAACGTGGTAACCCTGGAGACTGAGCATGCTCAGAAGACTGCTCTGCAACAGGAAGTGACCAATCTCCAGACTCTGCTTCAGGAAGCTGCCACTGAAAACAACGCTCATATGGTTTCCTTGGAAACGGAACATGCTCAGAAGATCTTGATGGAGCAGGAAGTGACCAAACTGAAGATTCAGCTTCACGAAGCTGCTGCCGTTGCCTTGGATACGGAGCATGCTCAGAAGATGCTGCTCCAGCAAGAGTTCCAGGAAGCTGCCCATCAGAGGGAAGCAGATATGGTTGCCTTGGAGACGGAGCGTGCTCAGAAGATTGCTCTGCAACAGGAAGTGACCGATCTCCAGACTCTGCTTCAGGAAGCTGAAACTGAAAAGAAATCAGATATGGTAACCTTGGATACGGAGTGTGCTGAGAAGACTTTGCTGCAGCAGGATATTATGCAGTACCAACAGGAAGTGACCACACTACAGGCTCAGCTTCAGGAAACTATCACTCAGAGGGAAGCAGAAATAGTTGTCTTGGAGACGGAGCGTGCTCAGAAGATTGCTCTGCAACAGGAAGTGACCGATCTCCAGACTCTGCTTCAGGAAGCTGCCACTGAAAAGAAATCAGATATGGTAACCTTGGAGACGGAATGTGCTGAGAAGACTTCGCTGCAGCAGGAAATGACCAAACTTACGACTGAGCTTCAGGAAGTTACCACTCAGAGGGAAGCAGAAATAGTTGTCTTGGAGACGGAGCGAGCTGAGAAGATTGTTCTGCAGCAGGAAGTTACTCACCACCAACAGGAAGTGACCAATCTCCAGGCTCAGCTTCAGGAAGCTGCCACTGAAAACAACGCTCATATGGTTTCCTTGGATACGGAGCATGCTCAGAAGATGCTGCTCCAGCAAGAGTTCCAGGAAGCTGCCCGTCAGAGGGAAGCAGATATGGTTGCCTTG
>NC_045160.1:30087148-30094648 GCF_900700415.2 Clupea harengus | reverse complement strand
TCCTTAGAAGTCCAAAAACAATCATCCTTGATCACTGTCGCATTAAACTAGCGACACTTTGACATTCTTATGTCTGAGAAAAGTAAGAAAGCAGGGTCTGCTTTGCCTACGAACCTTCCGCGCTGGCTGCATTGTCTGCAGTTACGCACCTGGGACACATGCACATTTTCTAACAAAGCACAGGTACACTCAATTAAAGCCAACAGCAAATTAACAAAATACACCTTTTTCAACCGCAAATAAGAGATACATAACAGCGACTTCACGCAGAGGCTCTGGCTTAGGGGCCCCCTGAGCTCATGGGCCCCTGGGCCCGTTCGGTAATCCATCCCTGCTCACACTCACTCACACACACCATTCTGTCACACACACACACACACACACACACCACTCTGACACACACACACACACACACTATAGGACTATAGGAGATGGCAGGAGGAGGTGCACGCCCCCCTGCACCTCAACGGTTCCGTAGTGGAACATTTCAACGGTTCCGTAGTGGAAAACTTCAGCTGCTTCAGGTTCCTCGGGGTCAACATCAGCAATGACCTCACCTGGTCTGCTCAAACAGACAAGGTGGTCAAAGCGGCCCGGAAGCGCCTCTTCTTCTTGAGGAGACTGAAGAAGTTTGGCATGGAGTCAGTCATCCTCACAAACTTCTACAGATGCATGATAGAGAGCATTCTGACTGGTTGCATCACAGTGTGGTATGGGAGCTGCACAGCCAAGGACCGCAAGGCCCTTCGTAGTGTGGTCAGGACTGCAGAGTTCATCATCGGCAGGGAGCTCCCAGCCCTGCAGGACACCTACCACACACGATGCCTCAGGAAAGCTGGCAGGATCCTAAAAGACTGCTACCATCCAGCCTTCAGACTTTTTACCCCGCTGCCTCGTCTCGTACCCGCAGACTGGAGAACAGTTTCTTTCCAAGGGCCATCAGGCTGCTAAATGGACATTGATACACTCTCACCACTTTACATACACTGTCACTTTCAACTTACTGTTTGCACTATCAGTAATAAACTAATCAGTAATATTGCACTACATGTAACTCCCACACTAGATTTGTCTGTAGGTTAGCATAGATTAGTATATGTGTATTATATGTTATGTGTATATATGTTAGTATTATGTGTACGGGTTATTATAGGTTTAGCATACTGTATTATATATTTATCTTGTATATTTAGTAAGGTTATTGCATGTTATCATTATATGTATAGGTTATTATGTGTTTAACACGTGTACATTATGTTCAGAGTACTTGTACAGAGTGTATGTTATGTTATGTTATGTTATGTTATGTTATGTTATGTTATGTTATACTATGTTGTGTTGTGTTGTGTTGTGTTGTGTTGTGTTGTGTTGTGTTGTGTTGTGTTGTGTTGTGTTATGTTATGTTATACTATGTTATGTTATGTTATGTTATGTTGTGTTATGTTATGTTATACTATGTTATGTTATGTTATGTTATGTTATGTTATGTTATGGTAGGTTGTTGTGCGGTGCCTTGTCTTAAGAATGTCAGTGCCCAGTCTGACCCTGTGTTATTCTGTGCATCTGACAATAAAAGACTTGTAACTAGTAACTTATAACACACCCCACTCTGTCACACACACACACATACACACACACACACACACACACACACACCCCACTCTGTCACACACACACACACACACACACACACACACAAACACACACACACACACCCACACACACACACACACACACACACACACACACACACACCAGCAGGGGGCGCTAAAGGGCAGACTTGCAGTGTTCTCAGGAGGGGAGCGTCTGATGGCCACCTGGCAACAGCATCGCACACAGATGTAGCCCAGGTGGTGCCCGAGCACAAACACACACACACACACACACACACACACACACACACACTCAGACACACACACACACACACACACACACACACACTCACGCACACACACACACACACAGACACACACACACACACTCAGACACACACACACACACACACACACATGTTTACACACCTGGCCCTTTGCCCTCGGACTTGATATGTGCCTATTTTGCAGGATTTTTTCTAACTATTTATCATTTTTTATTTTAGTTTTTAAAATAATTTTAATTCAGAATCAGAATCAGAATCAGAATCAGAATCAGGTTTTATTGGCCAAGTAAGTTTGCACAAACAAGGAATTTGACTTGGTAAAGTGACTCTCAGTGTGCTTACACAAAATATACAACACAATACAATACAATACAAACAAACAAACAGTGCAACAGTGCAATGAACTAAGGAGTTTAAAAAAGTATGTACAAGGCGGAATGGCTATATACAGTAGCTGTGAAATGTTGCACAACAGTAGTGCAAAGAAGAAGTGGAGAGTGCGAGAAGTGCAGGGATAAATATATAAATATAAATATATATGCTACAGTGGGTTAGTTGTTCAGTAGTGAGACGGCGAGGGGGAAGAAACTGTTTTTGTGTCTGGAGGTTTTGGCGAACAGTGATCTGTAGCGTCTACCAGAGGGGAGGAGTTTGAATAATTTGTGTCCGGGGTGTGAGGGGTCTGCAGTGATTTTTCCTGCCCGTTTCCTGACTCTGGAGGTGTACAGGTCTTGGATGGTGGGCAGATTGGCACCAATGATCTTTTCTGCAGACCTGACTGACCGTTGGAGTCTGTTCTTGTCCAGTTTGGTGGCCGATCCAAACCAGACAGTGATTGAAGTGCACAGAACAGACTCTATGACTGCGGTGTAGAACATGATCAGCAGATCCTGAGGCAGGTTGTACTTCCTAAGCTGGCGCAGGAAGTACATCCTCTGCTGGGCCTTCTTGATGATGGTGTTGATGTTGGGTTCCCACTTCAGATTCCGGGAGATTGTGGATTCCAGAAACCTGAAGGATTCCACAGCCAACACAGTGCTGTTGTGTATGATGAGGGGGGGCAGTGCTGGGGGGCTCCTCCTGAAGTCCACTGTCATCTCCACGGTTTTGAGCGTGTTCAGCTCTAGGTTGTTACGACCGCACCACAGGACCAGCTGTTCAACTTCCCGCCTCTATGCAGACTCATCATCATCACGGATGAGGCCGATGACTGATGTGTCGTCTGCAAATTTTAGGAGTTTAACAGATTTGGCTCATAGCATGACGTGCTGTAACTATGGCGACAACTGTCTTTTGAGAGCTTATTCTGCGAGACCCTCTTGGGCTTCTGCGCTGGACTGGTTTCTCCTCTGGTTGGCATGGCGCTGGGATACTCCACGTCTCCTCTGGTTGGCATGGCGATGGGATACTCCACGTCTCCTCTGGTTGGCATGGCGCTGGACTGGTTTCTCCTCAGGTTGGCATGGCGATGGGATACTCTACGTCTTCTCTGGTTGGCATGGCGCTGGGATACTCCACGTCTCCTCTGGTTGGCATGGCGCTGGACTGGTTTCTCCTCAGGTTGGCATGGCGATGGGATACTCTACGTCTTCTCTGGTTGGCATGGCGCTGGGATACTCCACGTCTCCTCTGGTTGGCATGGCGCTGGACAGGTTTCTCCTCTAGTTGGCATGGCGCTGGGATACTCCACCTCTGGTGTTTCTCCTCTGGTTGGCATGGCGCTGGGATACTCCACCTCTGGTGTTTCTCCTCTGGTTGGCATGGCGATGGATACTCCACCTCGGAACTCCTGAAACTCAACCAACCCACCATTGCTGGATGCATTGACATTATCAAAAAGCCTTGGACTTCTACGTCGCCTTCGCTATATTCACAGAGGCTGCCGTCGAACACATCGTAAAAATCACAGACCGTGTGGTGCCTGTCTCAGTAATCTTACACCTGTCAATCACAGCCTCTCAGTGATCTTTACACCTGTCAATCACAGACCATGTGGTGCCTGTCTCAGTAATCTGACACCTGTCAATCACAGACCATCAGTAATCTTACACCTGTCACTCACAGACCATCAGTAATCTTACACCTGTCAATCACAGCCTGTCTCAGTAATCTTAGACCTGTCAATCACAGACCATGTGGTGCCTGTCTCAGTAATCTTACACCTGTTACAGAATCCCTACAGCTGAAATGTGCTCTTTTTAATCAGATCAGATCATTAGCTAACAAATCCTTTCTGGTTAATGATCTGATAACTGACAGGAAGTTGCATTGTATGTTCTTAGTTGAAACGTGGATAACGGGCAGCGATGACGTAGCAACACTGATAGAGGCTTGTCCCCAAAATTATAGTTTTTATCAGTCAGTCAGAGAAAACAAGAAGGGAGGAGGGATTGCAGCCATTTTTTCTGCACAGGATGTGTGTGTGTGTGTATGTGTGTGCAGAGACATTGACCTGGGTGAATTTACATCATTTGAATACCTTGCTCTTGAGCTCAAAGCAGATTTATCAGTGCTCATCATTCCAATACATCAACCACCAAAATATTCAATCACTATTTCTGCAGGAATTATTAATAATAATAATAATAATAATAATAATAATAATATTTTATTTTATTTGTAATGCACTCTTCATTCAAAAGATCTCAGAGTGCCAATTCTCAGAGCTGATCTCACTTGTATCACTAGATATGATAGATTGATCCTAAATGGAGATCTGAATATTCATGTTAATAAGAAGAATGACTCCAAAGCTATGGAGCTCATGAATCTACTGGACAGCTTTGAACTTACCCAACATGTAAATGAAGCCACACATCAACATGGTAACACTCTAGACTTAGTAATAACAACAGGGTTAAACATTGATAATGTTTCAGTATGTGAACTACCTATCTCTGACCATCACTGTGTGTTTTTTGATGCCAACCTAATCTTAACAAAGACTAAAAGGGAATGTTTGGTTCAAAAGCGATTCATAGATGGTAAGGCTGAAGCAAATTTCACTAATATTATGAGATCGTATGAGCCATACAGTTATGACTGCTCCTTAAATGACATGGTTGAAGATTTCAGCAATACCTTGTCATCTGTTTTAAATACTGTTGCTCCACTAAAGACTAAAAAGAAGTCAAATAAAAGAATCTCTCCTTGGTTAAATAATAACAATGTTAATGAGAGTAAGAGAATCTGTCGGGCAGCTGAAAGAAAATGGAGGAAAACTAGGCTCACATTTCACTGCAATACATACAAAGAGGCCATGACTGCCTATGACAAAGCAATACGTCTGGCAAGAAAGGATCACTTTTCCAAGGTTATCACAGAGAATGCTGGAAATTCTAGAATATTATTCTCCACTATCGACCAGCTACTCCACACTGCCCCTACTCCTCCGCAGTCCTCCGCATCTAAATGTGAAGAACTCGCGCTGTTCCTCAATAGCAAGATAACTTCAATTAGAGCCAGTGTTATGTAAACGCAGATGGCCTCAGAAAACACTGTAAAAAAAGATGCAACCATGGGGAATCTCACCTGCATCACATTGGTGGATCTTTGTAAGACTGTCACTGAGTGCAACTCCTCCAACTCATGTATTGACCCCGTACCTGTACCTGTCTTTTTCTTTTTAAATATTTATTTATGGGCTTTTTAGCCTTTATTTGGATAGGACCGTGAAGTATTTTGGACAGGAAGTGAGGAGGAGTGAAGAGGTGGGGAGAGGATCGGGAAACTACAACAGGCCGGAATCGAACCTGTGTCATTGGAGCCCGTAAATGGGGGGCTTATTGGCTCCCGCCACAGTGCCCCCCCCCCCCCCCCCCCCCCCCCCCCCCCCCCCCCACAGCATTTTTTAAGCGGAAGTTCAACAGTGTTTCAAGTCATGTCCTGAAGATTATAAATATATCTCTTTAAACAGGCACCTTCCCAGATGCCTTCAAAACAGCTGTTGTAAAACCCTCACTAAAAGAAACCCAACCTAGATAGTAATGCACTGAACAGCTATAGGCCAATATCAAATCTTCCATTCATTAGTAAAATACTTGAAAATATAGTTTCAGGGCAAATTAACTCCTTTCTCAAAGAAAACAATACCCTGGAGGAATTTCAATAGAATTTTGACATTTCTTAAAGTTAAACAAGGACAAAACTGAGATCCAACTAGTTGGCCCTAAAAACTAAAAGAGAAATGATGTTTAATAATCTGGGGAAATTAACTCCCTGGATTAAATCTGAGGTCACTAGTCTTGGTGTTATCTTAGATTCAGATCTAAACTTCAAGTCTCACGTTAACGAGGAGACAAAAACATAATTTTTCCACCTTAGAAACATAGCTAAAGTACTACCATTTATAAATCAAAAAGATGCTGAAAAACTGATTCATGCCTTTATTTCAAGCCGGCTTGATTATTGTAATGAAATTCTAACTGGCCTCTGAGAGACTTCAGCTTATTCAAAACTCTGCAGCTCGGCTATTAACCAGAACCAAGAGGAGAGAGCACATTAGTCCAGTTTTAGCTGCTCTGCACTGGCTTCCAGTAACTTTTTGTGGTATCGTGATTATCTGGTTCATATAGATACTATTGCAATACCACCCCACTCCATCAGGAGGTACAGTTAACCCTGGAGGTCAAGACATTGACAGTAGATTAAGCAGATACCTAACCTGAGTGATGTACGTTATCTACAACCTCTGTGAGTTCTTATATTAAATACTGAACATGATCATCTGGACTGAATCCTCATTTAATGGAAACTAAGTTATCACACTTTTAGAATTGACTTTAAGGTCCTTCTCCTAATATACAAAGCCCTTAATGGGCCAGGACCAAGTTACCTGGTAATCTCCCTAGTCAAATACTTGCCTTCAAGAACATTGCGATCGTCGAATGCTGGTTTATTGGAGGTTCCCAGCAACAGCCGTAAGAAAACCTGGGACGCAGCCTTTGTCAATTACGCCCCAAAGCTATGGAACACACTGCCTATAGATATCAGGTTTTCAGATTTATTTTTGTATTATTATTTTGTATTTATTTAATGTGTTTTACTTTGATCTTCATCGTGATATAACTTGATATTAAGGGGTTAGATCAACTATATCTCTGCAGAGTTTTATTTTCTATGTTATACATTTTATGTATTCTATTTTTTATTTTATTCATTCACTGTGCTTGTAATTTCTTTGTGCACGTAATTTTTCTTTGCTGTTAAGCACTTTGAGTTGCATTGTATTGCATGAAAGGTGCTATACAAATAAAGTTTATTTTTTATTATTATTCCCTTACCACAGCAGCGGCAGTTAACGCACGCGAATCGAACGCCCTGCTGAGCGGAATCCGAGTCTCCCTGACCCGTGCGTCGTCAAGGGTGACGGTCAGCTAATGACGCTGTGCGAATAGACTCGGCGTTGTTCAAACATCTTGATGATGCATCCTGCAGTTTGACAACTAGTCTGTCTGACTAAGACAATAGCTCACCAAGAAGCTTAACCACAAACAAGCTGGTCCACTGACCTTTTGCTATCAAGGAATGTGTGTGTGTGTGTGTGTGTGTGTGTGTTTGGTGAAATATTTCTCGCCAGTAGTGTAGTTTATTGACCATCACATTACCGCAAGCTTAGTCAG
>NC_045160.1:30072749-30074148 GCF_900700415.2 Clupea harengus | reverse complement strand
GATGGATGAGCGCGCGGGCAAAACGTGTAACGAACACACGAGCAACGGAGACAGCCACATATTCACCCACGGGCACGAGCACAGCCGGACACCAACGGGCACATTCAGCTAGCTGTCTATGCTAGGCTAGTCAAACCAAATCACTGTCGCTGAGCTGACGTCAGAGCTCCAGCGGAGATTCTAACGGAACGCACCGACACACACACACACACACAGAGTCGCACGGAACGGACAGACAGACAGTCGTGACACAGAGTCGCTGCCAGGACGCCACACACACACACACACACACACACACACACACACACTCCAGAGGAGACCGACACACTCACCGGGGGAAGAAACCGGGACGAGAATCTCACCGTCATGATGCACGAGCACGACGATACTTGTTGGTCTGGAGAGAGGGGCGCGAGTCCTGATCCGCTCGCTCGCTCGGCTCCTCCTCGGCGTTTTTCTGCTCTCGTGAGATGGACACAGCTGGGAGTAGACTCCATCGGATGACAGCGAAGTGTGTGTGTGTGTGTGCGTGTACCGTCTGTCGGCGGGTTACCGTCAATCACTCCACAATCGGTCGCGCTCCGCCGTAAACTCGGGGAACACGTCATAGGGCCTACGTCATAGGGCCTAATGGTCAGACGGGAAGACTTCTTAAAGGAGTCGCGACCAATTCACGCACTCACACACACACACTCCGACACGCACACACTCACACACTCCGACACTCACACACACAGGGGCGCTCTAGGGGAGCTTCACTCCTGGCGCCCCCCCCCCCCCAAATTATTATTTTTCCCCCCAGGAAAACGGAATTGCAACTTTCAAACGCTATTTTTCCCTGAACAAATCACTGAGAAAATGTCACGCCTGTCTGTGCTGGACTACGCTCCGGCCACGCCCCCTGTTCAACTGTTTATGGACACACACACACACACACACACCTCCACGTCATCTTCCCAATCGCCTGCAAATAATGTTTTCGTAGTCTTCTAAAAGTGAATCTAAAATGAGATAACAAAAGTATGTATTATCATCATTTGTTAAATGTAGCTATTATGTAGTTATTAAACTTTGTAGTGTATTTGGACAGCCTGACATTTTTTTATTCCAAGATGCATAGATCTTGATTAGTTGAATCATGTCTAATTAAACTGGCTATCTCGCTCCACCAAAACTAACGTTGTTAAATGATCACTCACATTTTTATGACGCAAATTGCGGTACAGCTGAACTTGAACTGACGTTTCGACTGAATGGCAATAACAAGGAACGTCACAAGTCACTGGCTAGCTAGCGTTAGCTAACTAACAAGATTACATACAATTCATTTTCTAAAGTTGACAATACAACACTTGAATTCTTAGTATTCCAGTATTCCTCATTTGTTGACAAGTTGCCG
>NC_045160.1:30015249-30017749 GCF_900700415.2 Clupea harengus | reverse complement strand
TTGACAGTCTGGTGTGTGTGTGTGTGTGTGTGTGTGTGTGTGTGTGTGTGTGTGTGTGTGTGTGTGTGTGTGTGTGTGTGTACAGGACGGCGCGCACCATTGACAGTCTGGTGTGTGTGTGTGTGTGTGTGTGTGTGTGTGTGTGTGTGTGTGTGTGTGTGTGTGTGTGTGTGTACAGGACGGCGCGCACCATTGACAGTCTGGTGTGTGAGTGTGCGTGTGTGTGTGTGTGTGTACAGGACGGCGCGCACCATTGACAGTCTGGTGTGTGTGTGTGTGTGTGTGTGTGTGTGTGTGTGTGTGTGTGTGTGTGTGTGTGTGTGTGTACAGGACGGCGCGCACCATTGACAGTCTGGCGTGTGTGTGTGTGTGTGTGTGTGTGTGTGTGTGTGTAGGACGGCGCGCACCATTGACAGTCTGGTGTGTGTGTGTGTGTGTGCGTGTGTGCGTGTGTGCGTGTGTGCGTGTGTGTGTGTGTACAGGACGGCGCGCACCATTGACAGTCTGGTGTGTGTGTGTGTGTGTGTGTGTGTGTGTGTGTACAGGACGGCGCGCACTATTGACAGTCTGGCGTGTCGCGTTGAAGACCCTCAGATCCAGGCCCACTGGTCCAACATCAACGACGTCTACGAGTCCAGCGTCAAGGTCCTCATCACCTCCCAGGGCTACGAGCAGATATGCAAGTATGTGTGTGTGTGTTTGTGCGTGTGTGTGTGTGAGTGTGTGTGTGAGTGTGTGGGGGGGGGGGGGGTCTGTGATGTGTGTGTGTGTGTGTGGGGGGGGGGGGTCTGTGATGTGTGTGTGTGTGTGTGTGGGGGGGGGTCTGTGATGTGAGTGTGATGTGTGTGTGTGTGAGTGCGTGCGTGTGTGTGTGTGTGTGTGTGTGCGTGCGTGTTTGTGTGATGTGTGTGGGGGTCTGTGATGTGTGTGCGTGCGTGTGTGTGATGTGTGATGTGTCTGGGGGTCTGTGATGTGTATTTAGTTTTGTTTTCATTGTTTTGAATTTTGATTAAACTGCATTTGTGAGAAACATTCATGGTAATAATTAGTGCTGTCAGTTAAACACGTTATTAACGTTAATTTTTTTTGCGCGAGATTAACGCGAGATTTTTTTTAACATTTCTTTTTTTTTTAGATTAACGTTCTTTTTGGCCTCGCAAACTGTGTAGTAGGCTAACGTAACGGTTTGAGTGAATGGTGAGCGCGATACCGCGAAATGGATGATAAAAAGCTTCTGAATGGAAAGTTTACTTTAAAAAATTGTGTTGTGCAAAAGAAGCGAGCTTCACTGTTGTCTGAAAATGTCAACAGGCAGCTGTCTGAAAGCAAAGAAGTAGTAGGCTTACCTTTTATTGGTAACCTAACTGTTACGGTTCATTGTTTCTGAAATAAGAGGCCTGACTGCTATGTTCCCAGCAAACTTGAAAAAAATTAAATATTAAGCCATGGTTTAACTGCACTATAGGCTGAGTCCTTGTTTACCTGAAATGTGCACTTCATAATTTTATTTTGTACCGCCCTGTTTGGCAATGTTGGTTTTCATTAAATTAAAACATTTGCATAAAGCAAGCCAATCCACTTTTCCATGTTGATAAGGGCATTAAAATAAAATTGAAATGAAATGAACACGTGTGTGTGTGTGTGTGTGTGTGTGTGTGTGTGTGTGTGTGTGTGTGTGTGTGTGTACCGTGTGTGCTGCTGCTCTTGTGTGTGTGTACCGTGTGTGTGTGTGTGTGTGTGTGTGTGTGTGTGTGTGTGTGTGTCTCAGGTCTATCCAGCTGCAGTTGAATATCGGCGTGGAGCAGATCAGAGTCGTCCACAGAGACGGGCGAGTCATCACCCTCTCCCACCAGGAGCAAGAGCTACAGGACTTCATGCTGTCACAGGTACACACACACACACACACACACACACACACACACACACACACACACACACACACACACACACACACACACACATCACCCTCTCCCACCAGGAGCAAGAGCTACAGGACTTCATGCTGTCACAGGTACACACACACACACACACACACACACATATACGTACACACTAGAGCCTCGGTTCCCAAACTGGGGTACGCGTACGTTTACGTAAATTTTTTTATGAATAGCCTGGCTTTATTAAACTCGGGTATCAACAGATGAATGCTTGCTCACACAAACATGCGCTGTTAAACGCACGCAAGCGTGCACAAGAAGGCCAATAAGCATATTTAAATTAAATGATTCACATTGCAAGAACGTGTTGTAAAATGGTGCAGCTCCTTTAAGAGCAGCACGTACAGGGTGGGTGTGGTAGAGAGAGAGAACGGTGATGCTTATGAATAGTTTGGATTTAGCAACAGGAGCTAAAAACGTATGTGCTGTAACAGTGTTAACCAGTGTGTGAAGAATAAATCCTCAGAAAGAATGCAGTGGGCATTTATTTACTAACCAGCAGCAGATGGAAAGGAAAGGGAATTAACCGCGAAGTTAAAAACATTTAATATTAGTCTCCC